>NC_074668.1:36352684-36567684 GCF_029448725.1 Salvelinus fontinalis | reverse complement strand
TGAAATTAGGGTAAAACTTCAACTTAAATACATTGACTTAACCTGACTAACAGATGGTACATCAATAAAAGTGTATTATTAATGTCATGAATTTGGCATCCATATGGGCTAATGATAACTACTTCTAAACTTTCAAAGATCCTATCAACCATGGATAAATGATAGTATACCTACCTACATGTAGAAATGATGGTGTCCTTTGTTGGGCAAATCAGATGTCAATGTAGCCTACATAAACGCAACCTCACTCTGAATTTACTTTCACATACAGATTGTGTAAGAAAGGTTAGAGGAGTTACTTTCAACTATTCAATGTTATTTAGGTAGTCTACTGAAATGACTGTGGAAGCTGATTAATGTCTGAATGTGTTGAAATGATCAGCTGAAACAAAGCTAAGCAGGGTACATAGAGGTAGGCAATCTGGATGGTAGACTTGTTATCAAGTGCATTACCCCTCATATACCATTTAAAGAGTCACTGTTCAGACAGAAATCGTTGGACTGTGACTTCCCATTTTATTTCAATATACCTCGTTATTTAGGTTGATAGCTTAACCGTTGAAACAATGATGTTTATTCAAACATACCATTTTACTATCATTGAAACGAGGTCAAAGGCAATTTAAATGTATACCTATTTCTGATGATTATGTTGAAATTAGATTGATGTAACAACCTGTTAGTCAGGTTATGTCAATATATTTAAGTTGAAGTTTTACACTAATTTCAATGTTTATAATGCTGGTTGAAATGAGATAAAAACAATACTGGTTGATGACTTTTTTCAAATCCAATGTATTTTCCACATTGATTCCACGTCATAATACATTTATAAATTACATTGAAGGGTAATTAAACCAGTGTGTGCCTGGTGGGTGGTGGTTTAGTTTTCTTAGTACTGGAGGCCTGTTTCATTACTGTGCTTGGACTAAAAGATGATTTGAAAATGTGTTGCAAATAGTATATATCACTGTTTCTCTCCCCCCCTCTCTCTCTGTCTCTCTCTTGCTCTCTCTCGCCCTCTCTCTCTTGCTCTCTCTCTCTCTCAGTAAGGAGTATCCGGTAGTTCCTCGTAGCTCAGTGCGTCAGAGGGTGTGTCCTAGTGGGAGTCCGTTTGGGGGGGAGGCGAGGGGGTTGGGTTTGCACCCCTATTCCTGTGAGAATGGGGTGAGCAGCACCCCCCAGGACCTCCTCATCCCCCCTCCAGCCCCCTACACCCTCCCCCAACCAGACACACACGAACACATGCAGGTGTACCACTGCAACAAGAGAAAAGGTACGCTACGCTGCATTTGTACGATTACTGTCACTCTAAACACTGGAGCAGTTTGTATTGCCTCTTTGTCTCTGGCGTAATTTGTTTCTATGATCGCCGTTGTTAGTGGAAGACCAGTCCCCTTTATAGTGTGTTACTCAATCTTACACCCCCCCCCCCCCCCCCCCCCTCACTCTCTCTCCCCACAGCGGATGATAGCTGTCCTACAGCAGAGAATCACCAGTACAGGAAGCCCTACATCGTCAGTTCTCCCAGCAACGACGAGTCTTACTATCAGCCGTCTGCTTACCCTCATCCCCCTCTCCCTCCCTCCGTCCATCCCCCTCCCCCTGGTCTCTCTGACTCCCCATACAGGTCAGAGGCGGGGCAGCGGCAGGCGTGTATGTTTGCTGGCTCAGAGCCCAGACTGGAGAACCTCAGCTGTACATCCTGGTCCTACAGCTGCCCATTGACTCCACCCATGGCCCCCATGACCCCTACTGACCCCTACACAACCTTCCCCCACCAGCCCTACTCCTCCAGTCCCCGGAACGCTCAGCTGAGCTCCATAGCCCACCAAAGCTCTCCTCCTCTGGGGGACTCTCTCTCGCACGGCCAGACCCAGAGCTCCAGACCACACCAGACACCCCAACACCCCAGCCCACCCCTCAGAGAGTACCACCGCTACCCCTCCTCCCCATCTCCTCCTCACTACCACACCCTTCACACACATGTCAGGGGAGGGGTTCCAGAATGGAGCGCGGCCACCTGATTGGACCACAGGTGTAGGGGAAAGACTCTGATTGGTGGCTTGGGGTTATGTTTATGTGAGGTGTTGTCATTTTATGTGTGAAGAGATTTAATTGGCCAGTTGTGTGTTTCCCTGTGCCATGGGTGGAACGTTAGATCTTCTGTGTGTTACGTTTAAGTCCATCCTCCTCTGACTGGGACCTCTCTGGAAGGAACTGATGTTAGAGGAACTTGGTGGATAAGCATTAGAGGGACAGGAAGAAAGATGATGCCATCAACTAAAACGTTCCAAACTTCATTCCTGAGACTGTTTTTAATACAGTATGTGACCTGTCTGTCACCCTGTCACCCTGTCCCCTGAAGATGTGAGACTGTCTCTCTGTGGCCGTGGTTCCCAGTTGGTTTGTGACCCACCGAAATCCCTGTGATCCAACAGACAAAACCATATTTCTAATCTGTGTGTGTGTCAGCTCAGCTCAGGGCTGCTGTGAGTTAATGTCGGCTGAGAGGGGCTGCGGTGGCCACAGGCAGAGCAGAAGAGAGATAAACTGTTAGTTTACACCAGGCTGCAGGGAGGAATTCATGCACACACACACACACACTGACAAACACAGAGAACATGTTTAGAGGCTGCCGCATGGCAGAAGACCTGTACACACTCCCATTGCATTTTGGGTATACGCACATCTCATCATCATGCAGCTGTCACTGCTGGCCTCTCTTTTACCCCTGAACTGACCAAACAAAACTCTCTGTTTCTCTGAACTGACCAATCAACACTTTCCGTTTCTCTAAACTGACCTATCAATCAACACTGTCCTTTACCCCGAACTGACCAATAAACACTCGATCAACACTACATTTCTGTCTCTCTCTGCCTGTGTTTCTAGCCCCCCCCCCCCCCCTTTCAAGACAGTATTATAGTCACATTTTAAAACATATTTAGACATCATATGATTATTGTTCTTGTCTAGATATTGTTTTATTTTCCTTGAGAGTCAATGGGTGCATTAGTTGGAACCAGGTGATGGCCTGGTGTTTTACACTAACATAGGACGGGTTCGTATTGGTTCACAGAGGATCAGTACGTAAGCACTGTATGTGCAGAGCGAGAGTCATTCCTGTGTGTGTGTGTGTGTGTGTGTGTGTGTGTGTGTGTGTGTGTGTGTGTGTGTGTGTGTGTGTGTGTGTGTGTGTGTGTGTGTGTGTGTGTGTGTGTGTGTGTGTGTGTGTGTGTGTGTGTGTGTGCACCAGCATGCGTGTGTTTATGTGAAAGCAATACTTTAAAAAGAGACGTCCTGTGATCATTTGAGAAGTGTTTGTACTTTATTGTATCGTTATTGTTTATAGTATTTATTGGCCTTGAGATTTTGGCTGGTTTTGTTGTAAGATGGTGAAATTACACAGTGTTGGTTGAATTGTTCAAGTTGTTTGTTTCCCATTGAAGTTTCATTTTTTTTGCTTTCCTCCCGTCTCCTGTCATTTCCTTTTGAACACAATATTTAACATGGTTGTAATAAATGGCTTGTTACTTTTTCTCTTCTGATGTGTGTGTGTGTGTATATATATACAAATGTATTTACAGAACTTAAATACGTTTGAAGAGAATTTCAAATAACTCAATCTGTTGTCATGTTTATGTTCCTTCTGAAGAGACATGCATCACACACACACACACACACACACACACACACACACACACACACACACACACACACACACACACACACACACACACACACACACACACACACACACACACACACACACACACACACACACACACACAAAGGCTGAGTAGGGAGTAACTCCTACAGTGCAGGTTAAAGAACATTGAGCTGAGCTGTGTTGATAAAGGAAGTTAAACAGAGTAGTCTAGTTCGAGTGCAGCTGTGTGTGTGTGTGTGTGTGTGTGTGTGTGTGTGTGTGTGTGTGTGTGTGTGTGTGTGTGTGTGTGTGTGTGTGTGTGTGTGTGTGTGTGTGTTTTCTATTATCTGACAGTTTGTTTGGCCTCTCCAGTCTTCTCCAGCTGTACCCTCTCACACAGATGACCTGCTGCCCAGAGTGGAGTGGGGTTGACTGGGCAGGAGCGGGCATCACCATGAGGACTGTTGGTGGTCCTCCATCTCACTCTCTGTCCCTCTCTCTTGCCTCCTGAAGTGATTCTCGTTAAGGTGTCGTGTTTCTGCTCCTCAGTGGGGTTAAGGACTCCTCACACCTGCCCACAGCTCAGGGAAAGGATGAGACCGTTACAGCACACACAAAGACACTCAGACACACACAGTGCATGGGAGAGAAACGTGTACGTACGTGCGTGCATGCGCTCTTGCGTGTGTGTCAGCTTGACTTTCCCCAGCTTTCTTTGCAAGACTTTGCCACAGCCAAAATGTAAACACACTCTTACTCTCTACCTCTCTCTCTCCCTCTTTCTCCCTCTCTCTCTCTCTTTCTCCCTCTCTCTCTCTTTCTCCCTCTCTCCCTCTTTCTCCCTCTCTCTTTCTCCCTCTCTCTCTCTCTCTCTTTCTCCCTCTCTCTCTCTATCTCTCTCTGGGGTCGGGGTTAAGCACACATCTCCTTTGAAGGTCCGTACCTCCTTAACCCTTCCTCTCCTGTGTTAGAGAGTGCTGAAAGGAGAAGCGGGGGAGTGGAGAGGCCCCTGATCCGTCTGTTAAACAAACACAGTGGAGATGAATCACCCTACCACAAGCTCCTAGAGGAATGTTCAGTACACTACCGTAATAATACAACAGGGCTCTCCGGACAGAGATGAAAAACAACCAGATTATGAATGAGAAATGTCTCTCTGTAACTGTTGAGACCATCAAAGATTGTGTTTGTGTTTGTGTGTGTGTGTATATTATAAAAGCTGAATGTTTAGTCTGGAGACTGTCTTATGATCAAAGAGCCTAAGTGGTGCTTATCGGTATCTCCAGCCTAGTCACCCGTGATACAAATCAGTATTCGACGTTCATCCATGTCTGAGGATGTCCGGAGATGATGTGGAAACCGGCCACTAGGGGCAACAGTGAGCACTGTTACCTTCAAAAATATGTTCTATTGTGGATGGGGATGGTGGATGGGTGTAAGCATCTGATTCTGAAGATTGCAAGTTGGAATCCAGCGATAAAAAGTTTTTTTAGATTTTGTTTTAAGCCTATCCCAAACCTTAACACTTACTTTAACCATTCAGAGTTAATGACTAACCTTAAGATTAGCAGTTAATGACTAAACTTAACCCTAACCTTAAAAATCAGAGTAATCTTAACTTTACAAAATTTGACGTTTCCAACAACATCAAAATTTGACGCTTGAAAAGCATGGATGAAAGTCTAATTCTAACGTGAGACTGAGAGCTAGTTGGTTATCGCTCCCTGCCTCTTCCCTCCCTTCCTCGCTCCCTATTTTTTCCCCTCTCCCTCTATCCTCCCTTACTTCTTCCCTCTCTTTCGTCCCCTTTCCCCCTCTCCATTCCTCCTTCATCCCTCTCTCTTCCCCCTCTTCTCTTCTCTCTAGCCCTCTCTGTCTTCCCCTCTCCTCTTTCCTTCTCTTTCTTCCCCTCTACTTCCCCCTCTCCCTCCTTCCTTGGTTTTGGCTTTACACAAGTATTAGATCTAATTATAATCTGACATAAATATCTTCAGTTTTACCCATCCTCTTTAAGAACACAGGCATTTGTGCGATGTTCAGTCCTTAATGACATCATTTGGGGGAAATAAGTCATTAGAAATGGAGTGTAATTGAAAAAGCTGATTATGTTCCACTTACAGCAGTAGGTCCTAGGAGTCAGTCACTTACAGAAGGAGAGTGGTCTGATGGTCGTCTGGCTTTGGCGTCTAACTCAGGCTCTGTGTGTTTAAAACGTAGAATTAGCATGGATAGAGCTTAAGAGAAACAGGGGTGCTACAGTAAGGCTGGAACGAAAGTAACTGTTCGTAAGTAAATTGTATCTGCCAACAGTTACCCAGGCTACATTAGCTAGCTAGTAGCTATACACATATTTTACAGTTAGTCACTACAGCTGCTGCATGCAACAATGATATCCTACTTACAGTTCCACATCATTCGACCAAACATTCCAAACGGTATGTATCAAATATGGTACACCCACCAGGCAAAGTTGATTAGAAGGATAATGTCTGTTCTATAAATTCTAATTCCATGGTTTAAAAGCCCTGAGAGTGGTAATGTCATTAAGCTGTTCATAGTAACGAGCCCCAGACTCAGGCTAATAACCCCAAATGAGACTTTATGGCTGAAATAGTCTTGGTTGTTCTGGAGTAGATCTTCATATGGATACAAAGCTGTCAGGGATAAGAGAGGGCAAAGAGCACAGGGGTGGGTGTACACACAGGCAGTTGTCATTGGGTAAAGCAGGCGTGCATGTGTATTGTAGCTGTACTGAGATATGATGCAGGTGGACTGTGCACAGCGCCCTGGCAGGGAGACGGGACTTCATTTTCAGACTTTTAGCTCCATTACAAGATGCTCATACAGCAGCTCTCGTCTATTTGTGTTTCTGTGAGTAGGATTAATAGGATTGTTCAGGATTTTGGCAATAAGGAAATCTACTTCCCTAGAGTCAGATGAACTCGTGGATAGAATTTTGTGTCCAGTATGAAGGAAATTAGAGGCTGTTTTGCAAGCCAATGCTAACTAGTGTTAGCACAATGACTGGAAGTCTACAGGAACAACTAGCATGCTAACTGTTCCCATAGACTTACAGTTCCAGTCATTGCGCTAACAGTAATTAGCAATTGCGCTAACGCTATTTAGCAACTTCCTTTAAACTGAACACAGATACATAAAAATGGTATCCATGAGTTCATCTGACTCTGGGGAAGTAGAAGGGGCTTCATTGCCAAAATCCCAAACTACCCATTTAAGGATAAAGACACACACAAACACACAAAAACACAAAACATAGTGGGGGGGGGGGGGGTCTGGTAAATTGTGTACAGGATAGATAAATACTGATCATCATTACGCTGAACTCATCATTAGTCCCCTGCCCCTCCCTCTCTCTCTCTCTCTCTCTCTCTCTCTCTCTCTCACACACACCCAGACACAGACACACACACACACACACACACACACACACACACACACACACACACACACACACACACACACACACACACACACACACACACACACACACACACACACTGTGAGCTGCAGCATGAAGACAATAGGAGGGGTTGCAGGTCAATCAGACAGGTCAGGGAGGTCAGACTAACTTCATTAGAGAATCTAGAAAGACTGTTGTTATACCTCACCACTGAGGTGCAGTGGTGGTCACTAAATACCCGGGCTGTGACGTGGTTGGAGTTGTCAACAAAGCAGCATGACAGAAATATGATGCCAAGTTTTAGAACTACCGGTAGTTTCTTTGAGAAGATATACACTGAGTGTACAAAACATTAGGTACACCTGCTCTTTCCATGACATAGACTGACCAGGTCCATCCAGGTGAAAGCCATGATCCTTTATTGATGTCACAGGTAAAATCCACTTCAATCAGTGTAGATGAAGGCGAGAAGACAGGTTAAAGAATGCTTTTTAAGCCTTGAATCAATTGAGAAATGAATTGTGTATATGTGCCATTCATAAGGTGAATTGGCAAGACAAAAGATTTAAGGGCCTTTGAACAGGGTGTGGTAGTAGGCGCACTGGTTTGCCAGGCGCACCGGTTTGAGTGTGTCATGAACTGGAACTCTGTTGGGTTTTTAACGCTCAACAGTTTCCCGTGTGTATCAAGAATGGTCCACCACCCAAATGACATCCAGCCAACTTGACACAACTGTGGGAAGCATTGGAGACAACATGGGCCAACATCCCGATAGAGTCCATGCCCCGACGAATTGAGGCTGTTCTGAGAGCAAAAGGGGGTGCAACTCCTAATGTGTTCTTAACGTTTTGTCCACTCAGTGTATAACGCGATCTGGGCATTTGAACAACAGCATAAATACACCTATTTGACTTTTGCATGTCAAAACCCGATTTGACTGCTGCTGCACATGCTGCCACTGTTTTGAACAGATTAGATTCTACTATTTAGAATGAGCAGCCAGCTCACCAACAAACGAGTGCACGAAGGAGAACGGAACAAACATGCAGATACAATAATTGAAAACACATTATCTAACTGGGGATAGCTAGCTAACATAATGTCACAAATCATGATGACCTAGCCAGCTAACTTTCATTCTGAAATAACTTCATATGTCCAAGTTAGTCAGATATTAGTTTAGAAAGACTTGAAATTGGCATGTGAGCTAACTAGCTAGCAGATAGCTATAGCTAGCTAGCTGCTTATCAAAGGTAGATAACTGGTTCTAAAATTTTGCAAACTATTTCTCAATGTTTCTCAAAATTACTGTAGCTGGCTAATTAAGTGATCATGCTTTGTGATACACCCGGTTCTATGCTGTTTTAGTCCACACAATATGTTTCCCTGTCACCTACAGTAGAACCTGATAAACAACATGGGGGGGACACAATATAATTGGCCAGCCACCGTCATGCTTTTCTGTCCTACCAGATCCACAATGAGAAGGTTCCAGCTATTGTATCCCTCTGTCTTTCGACTCGTTGGATGTAGATGTCTGGTTTATCTAGATGTCTGGTTTATCAAGGCTAGCATGATTGTTATGATTATTAATTTACAAGTAAATTACAATTATCTTTTTGCTTTAGCGCCATCTGTACCTGATAGAGCAGATCTAGTCTCGCGTGCGGAAGGAAGTAAACCATCTGGCACGAGACACTCATTTAGAGGGAGACTAGAGCAGACCCAAAAGTTCTGACTGAAAGCACATTTGAGCATCCCAGGATGGTCCATTTACTTTGTAGTGCTATAATTTATGCTATGAAATCCTGCGATTTCATTGGGGCAGTTCCCACTCAGAGCAAATAGCTGGCAAAACAATCCAAGTAATGTTTTCACGGCCTATGCGCCCCGGAGGCGGAGCTGCTGCAGCCAGTCACTGAAAAGCAGAATAGTAAGTAACTGAACAGCTTGTATTGAACAATATAGTTTTGAAAGAGGAAAAAGGGCCCATTTACTGCACTTTTATGAGCATTTGAAACGTAATCCATCAATTATATAATATATTTGTTTTAAATATATTTGTACTTTTTTGTTACCAATCACAAGTGCGGCGCCACCCCTAAGGCCCTAATGGAGCAGGCCGCCACTGGTCTAGTGCTGTATATAGTCCATACAGCCTGCAGTATAGATCCATGTATGTGTTAAACAACCCTAATCCTGCAGGTTTAGAGGGTCAGAGGCTGTTCAAGTGGTGGACAGAGACCCATCCTAATTTCCCATCTGTTTGTAGCATGGAGCTCTGTGAGGAGGCACAGTGACCAGCCTGCATGTCTCCAGTGCGGCACTCCATGAGGAGGCCCAGTGACCAGCCTGCATGTCTCCAGTACGGCGCTCCATGAGGAGGCCCAGTGACCAGCCTGCATGTCTCCAGTGCGGCGCTTCATGAGGAAGCCCAGTGACCAGCCTGCATGTCTCCAGTGCGGCGCTTCATGAAGAGGCCCAGTGACCAGCCTGCATGTCTCCAGTACGGCGCTCCACGAGGAGACCCAGTGACCAGCCTGCGTGTCTCCAGTACGGCGCTCCAGGAGGAGGCCCAGTGACCAGCCTGCATGTCTCCAGTACGGCGCTCCACGAGGAGACCCAGTGACCAGCTTGCATGTCTCCAGTACGGCGCTCCATGAGGAGGCCCAGTGACCAGCCTGCATGTCTCCAGTGCGGCGCACCATGAGGAGGCCCAGTGACCAGCCTGCATGTCTCCAGTACGGCGCTCCATGAGGAGGCCCAGTGACCAGCCTGCATGTCTCCAGTGCGGCGCTTCATGAGGGGGCCCAGTGACCAGCCTGCATGTCTCCAGTACGGCGCCCCACGAGGAGAACCAGTGACCAGCATGCATGTCTCCAGTACGGCGCTCCATGAGGAGGCCCAGTGACCAGCCTGCGTGTCTCCATTACGGCGCTCCATGAGGAGGCCCAGTGACCAGCCTGCGTGTCTCCAGTACGGCGCTCCATGAGGAGGCCCAGTGACCAGCCTGCGTGTCTCCAGTACGGCGCTTCATGAGGAAGCCCAGTGACCAGCCTGCGTGTCTCCAGTACGGCGCTCCATGAGGAGGCCCAGTGACCAGCCTGCGTGTCTCCAGTACGGCGCTCCATGAGGAGGCCCAGTGACCAGCCTGCGTGTCTCCAGTACGGCGCTCCATGAGGAGGCCCAGTGACCAGCCTGCGTGTCTCCAGTACGGCGCTCCATGAGGAGGCCCAGTGACCAGCCTGCGTGTCTCCAGTACGGCCCTCCATGAGGAGGCCCAGTGACCAGCCTGCGTGTCTCCAGTGCGGCGCTTCATGAGGAGGCCCAGTGACCAGCCTGCATGTCTCCAGTACGGCGCTCCATGAGGAGACCCCCTGCTGCACAAAAAGACAAACCACCTCTAATAGAGTCATGCTCTGTTCACCAGCCCAGAAACTCAAACAAACTACTATTAGACCCTAGAAACGTCCTTCTCATAAACACATGAATAGGCACAGACAGGCAGACAGACAGACACACACATACACATACACATACACACACACACACACACACACACACACACACACACACACACACACACACACACACACACACACACACACACACACACACACACACACACACACACACACACATATGAAAGCGAGGAAAGGGGAGTGGAGACGCACCCCCCAGTGAGTAGTTGGAGGGTTGGGGGTCGACGTGGAGCCAGTGTCCAGTCTCATTACAGACAGGGGAGTTGAGAGGCATGCTAATCCACCCATCCCCCTCCACCCATACACCCATGCACACACATACACACATCCGTCTTTCACCATCTAGAAAATCAGCAAGTGCGACTTCAAATAATTGTATTTAATTATATTAGTTTTTAAATTATAACGTCTCATGTCAATCAACTTTAAAAGTCTAAAAGCAACTGCAGATGAGACTGTAACGTCCAGGCCTCAGGGCCTACTTCAGCAGCCAGGCAGCACATGCAGCCAGCAGGCTCCTTCCCCAGCATTCCCCCAGTGTTCCCTGGAGGTTTGTTGTTACCCATGTTTCATGATGTTGGCAAACAGCCCAACAAGACCCCTGTAGAGACACTAACACACAACAAAAACATCAATAAACAAACAAATGCATAAACACACCCCTACACACATCCCCCAATGCACACACACGCCTTTCCTATTTACTATCCCATTGTTGGCTATATTTTCCCCTACTCCCCCCTCCCCTCCCCAAACATACACACATATACACTCCATGTGTCCCTCAAATATGGTTTCTCATCACTAATCGATGAGCCCGAAGAGCATCATTACCATAAACACAGACTTCCTCTCAGGGACGTACACGCTTTGTTTGGGCTGTCCTGTTGACCTTTAATAATGGATATCCAAATGTTTATCACCTCTGCTCAGTGGGGGAGAGAGAAGGAGAGAGGGGAGCATCTTTTAGGAAGATCCACTTTGGTTTTTTAACATTTGTTTTCTTCCCTTTTTGTTAGTTACTGCAGATTTAGGCTTTGTGTTCGTGCATCCATCAAAGTAGCTGGAGTTGAAATGTGTGATGAGGTGGAGAGGGACAAGCTTTGATTGGGAAAAAGGGAAGGAAGGATTTATCTAATTGAATTTATTTTTGAGACCTTCAAACCTTCTTAAAATGAATAAGAGTTCTGGCCAAATTAGGAGAGGAGGTAAAGTCATTATTATTCCTTATTTGCCATTATAGTTAAGATCCAATGATGGTTATTGGCAAGAGTGGAGATGGGCTCAATCCGAAGGATCAGGACGGGGGAGCTAGGAGGGCATCAAGAACTTCCCTGAAGTATGTGTGGTGCCTCCACTCATCTCACTTCGGTCTCTTGGTGGACCCACTCTCCACAAGTAGAGCCCCACCAGCCACTATACTTGAATTTAATTCACAAGGTATTACAAACTGATCACAGTATTTAAGTGGCAGCCTTTCTCCAATGTATTTACAATGACATCATCCACAGACTTTGGTATATTAGGGAAGGAGTGGGAGCTTAAAATCCCTAAAAGGGCATTGCGCCCTAAAGTACAAAGAAGTACTTGTATTTTGTTTTGTGTGTTTTCTCTGTTAAATGTTTGCTTAGCCTACATGTTCACACGTTTTATAAATGTAATGTATACAATAACTATGTATTCATACTTTAACTCTTTAACTCTGCCCTCATATGACATGTCTGATAAAATGTTTTATCTGGTTTTTCAATGACAGACGAAACAGACAAGGTTTGATTCTAGACCTTGATTCTTTACAAGTAAAGGCCAACAAAATCCAACTTATTATATGGAATGTGCACAGATGTGGTTTTCCTGCAAGAGCTACACTTCAAACAATGAGAAATGTAATACTTAAAGTGGAGCTTGGTTGGAGGGGCCTTTGCAGCCACCTACTGTAGTAACAGAAGATGTTTAGGCATCCTGATAAATAAGAATACACCCTTTTCCCTTATATCCCAACACATGGACCAAGGCCATTTTCAAATGTTGAATTGTACCTTACAAGGTGGAAAAAATGCAATTGATTTAATGGTATATCCCCCATGGGCAAATCTGGTGTTTTTAGATAGAATTGAAGCTATATTAGATCAGACCCACACTGGAACCATTAGTTTAGCAGGTGACCTAAATCAAGCATTCAGCAAGTTAGACAGAGCAATAAAAAAGGGAAATTCAAGAAGCCTCCAAAGAGGCTGACCAATTTCATCAATATACAATATTTTACAGGACACCTGGAGATTATTATTCCCAACTACAAAAGGCTACTCCTTCTTTTTCAAAGTAAGAAAAGCTATTCAAGCACGAACCACCGCATTTAACCATGGAAAGAGGTCTGGAAATATGGCTGAATATGAACAGTGTAGTTACTCCCTCCGCAAGGCAATCATACAAGTAAAATGCCGGTACAGGGACAAAGTGGAGTCGCAATTCAACGGCTCAAACACGAGACGTATGTGGCAGGGTCTACACGAAATCACGGATTACAAAAAGAAAACCAGCCACGTCACGGACACCGACGTCACGTTTCCAGACAAACTAAACACCTTCTTTGCCCGCTTTGAGGATAATACAGTACCACTGTCAAGGCCCACTAACAAGGACTGCACCCCCCCTCCTTCTCTGTGGCCGAAGCGAGTAAAATATTTAAACGTGTTAACCCTTGCAAGGCTGCTGGACCAGACGGCATCCCTAGCCGTGTCCACAGTACATGCGCAGACCAGCTTGCTGTTGTATTTGCGGACATATTCAACCGCTCCCTATCCCATTCTGCTGTCCCCACATGCTTCAAGATGGCCACCATTGTTCCTGTACCTAAGAAGGCAAAGATAACTGAACTAAATGACTACTGCCGCATAGTCAGTGATGCCAACTTAGCAATTTTGCTAGATTTAGCAACTTTTCAGACTACCCTGGCAACTTTTTTTTCAAACAGCACCCAGCAACAAATGTAGTTACTTTTAGAAATGTATTTGGAACTTTTAGCAACTTTTGAAAAGTGACTCAAACGCTAAAATGCACGCATTTTCCCTCTAAATTACACAAAACAATTTTCTCTGTCACACACTCAGTCACAACACACGTGCCTGGCTGCAAAAGTGCTTTGTGAGTGACGTCAGCAGCAGGCGCTCAGCTCGTGCACAGGCAGCAGCAGGCCAGAAGCAATTTCAGCAAATTGCAAATCATTGTTGGCTGAGCTGCCTGTGCACGAGCTAAGCGTCTGCTGCTGACGTCACTCACAATGCATTTTTGCAGCCATTCACGATAACTAACTACCAATACACTGCTTAAAACTATAATTGTTCAGAATGTGTAGGTTTACTAGATAAAAAGAAAATAAACAAAATGTAATTGTTCAATAATGGGTAATGTGTAATTGTTCAATAATGAAATGTGTTGTGTTTAAAAATAAAAATACCTGATCATATAAAATGCGTTGTGTTTATCTTAATTTTACAAATAAAAATATGTGATAAACAAACAAATCTAAACTAACAAATGTCAAATCATAATTTTTGCTGAGATAGCCAGTCAATTTGAGTAACGTTATTGTGTATTCTACGTAATGATGCAGTTTTATGTAATTACGCAATGATATCACAACGTCATTTAGCAACTTTTAGCACCAAATTGACCTGCCTCTAGCAAATCCCCCCTGAAAATTAGTTGGCAACACTGCGCGTAGCACTCAATTCTGTCATCATGAAGTGCTTTGAGAGATTAGTCAAGGATCATATCACCTCCATCTTACCGTCCACCCTAGACCCACTTCAGTTTGCATACCACCCCAACAGGTCCACAGACGATGCAATCGCCATCACACTGCACACTGCCCTATCCCATCTGAACAAGAGGAATATCTATGTAAGAATGCTGTTCATTGACTACAGCTCAGCATTCAACACCACAGTACCCTCCAAGCTCATCATCACGCTGGAGGCCCTGGGTCTCAACCCCGCCCTGTGCAATTGGGTCCTGGACTTTCTGACGGGCAGTCCCCAGGTGTTGAAGGTAGGAAACAACATCCCCACTTCGCTGACCCTCAACCACAAGGGTGCGTGCTCAGCCCCCTCCTGTACTCCCTGCTCACCCACGACTGCGTGGCCATCAAATCAAATCATATCAAGTGTATTTATAAAGCCCTTCTTACATCAGCTGATGTCACAAAGTGCTGTACAGAAACCCAGCCTAAAACCCCAAACAGCAAGCAATGCAGGTGTAGAAGCACGGTGGCTCGGAAAAACTCCCTAGAAAGGCCAGAACCTAGGAAGAACCTAGAGAGGAACAAGGCTATGTGGGGTGGTCAGTCCTCTTCTGGCCGTGCCGGGTGGAGATTATAACAGAACATGGCCAAGATGTTCAAATGTTCATAGATGACCAGCAGGGTCAAATAATAATAATCACAGTGGTTGTCGAGGGTGCAACAAGTCAGCACCTCAGGAGTAAATGTCAGTTGGCTTTTCATAGCCGATCATTCAGAGCATCTCTACTGCTCCTGCGGTCTCTAGAGAGTTGAAAACAGCAGGTCTGGGACAGGTAGATTGCCTGTGAATGCCTCCAACTCAATCATCAAGTTTACAGACGACACAACAGTAGTGGGCTTGATTACCAACAACGGCGAGACAGCCTACAGGGAGGAGGTGAGGGCCCTCGGAGTGTGGTGTCAGGAAAACAACCTCTCATTCAACGTCAACAAAACAAAGGAGATGATTGTGGACTTCAAGCAACAGCAGAGGGAGCACCCCCCTATCCACATCGAAGGGACAGCAGTGGAGAAGGTGGAAAGTTTAAAGTTCCTCACCGTACACATCACAGACAAACTGAAATGGTCCACCCACACAGGCAGTGTGGTGAAGAAGCCGCAACAGCGCCTCTTCAACCTCAGGCGGCTTAAGAAATTTGGCTTGTCACCCAAAACCATGACAAACTTCTACAGATGCATAATCGAGAGCATCCTGTCCGGCTGTATCACAGCCTGGTACGGCAACTGCACCACCTTCAACCGCATGGCTCTCCAGAGGGTTGTGTGGTCTGCACAACGCATCACCGGGAGCAAACTACCTGCCCTCCATGATACCTAGAGTGCCTGATGTCACAGGAATGCCAAAAAGATCATCAAGGACAACAACCACCCGAGCCCCTGCCTGTTCACACCGCTACCATCTAGAAGGAAAGGTCAGTACAGGTGCATCAAAGCTGGGACCGAGAGACTGAAAAACAGCTTCTCTCTCAAGGCCATCAGACTGTTAAACAGCCATCACTAACTCAGAGAGTCTGCTGCCTACATTGAGACCCAATCACTGGCCACTTTATTAAATTGATCACTCATCACTTTCAACAATGCCACTTCAAATAATGCCAGTTTAATAGTGTTTACATATCTTGCATTACTCATATCATATGTATATACTGTATTTTATACCATCTATTGCACCTTGCCTATGGCGCTCGAACATCGCTCATCCATATATTTCTATGTACATATTCTCATTAGGTGGCTTTTACTTGCACAATATATTGAAATGCACTAAAAACGATCAAAGGGTACAAATTGAAGATTTGCATGTTCATCCCCAGAATCTTTTCACTTGTCTGTTTTCAAAAGATGGAGCTAAGGACATGAACAACTTCATAGTACAGAACACTATAACAACATGGAAGGAAATGAAACGCATTCTACAATAACCAATATCACTCCCTAAAAACACACCGCTATGGAACAATCCTTGGATAGCTTTACAGAAATCCCAGATAAATTGGCCCACATGGTAAACTAAAGGCATAGAAACCGTAAACTACATGGTAATAGGAAATACTATATATATATACACTGCTCAAAAAAATAAAGGGAACACTTAAACAACACAATGTAACTCCAAGTCAATCACACTTCTGTGAAATCAAACTGTCCACTTAGGAAGCAACACTGATTGACAATAAATTTCACATGCTGTTGTGCAAATGGAATAGACAAAAGGTGGAAATTATAGGCAATTAGTAAGACACCCCCAAAAAGGGAATGGTTCTGCAGGTGGTGACCACACACCACTTCTCAGTTCCTATGCTTCCTGGCTGATGTTTTGGTCACTTTTGAATGCTGGCGGTGCTTTCACTCTAGTGGTAGCATGAGACGGAGTCTACAACCCACACAAGTGGCTCAGGTAGTGCAGCTCATCCAGGATGGCACATCAATGCGAGCTGTGGCAAAAAGGTTTGCTGTGTCTGTCAGCGTAGTGTCCAGAGCATGGAGGCGCTACCAGGAGACAGGCCAGTACATCAGGAGACGTGGAGGAGGCCGTAGGAGGGCAACAACCCAGCAGCAGGACCGCTACCTCCGCCTTTGTGCAAGGAGGAGCACTGCCAGAGCCCTGAAAATTGACCTCCAGCAAGCCACAAATGTGCATGTGTCAGCATATGGTCTCACAAGGGGTCTGAGGATCTCATCTCGGTACCTAATGGCAGTCAGGCTACCTCTGGCGAGCACATGGAGGGCTGTGCGGCCCCACAAAGAAATGCCACCCCACACCATGACTGACCCACCGCCAAACCAGTCATGCTGGAGGATGTTGCAGGCAGCAGAACGTTCTCCACGGCGTCTCCAGACTCTGTCACGTCTGTCACATGTGCTCATGTGCTCAGTGTGAACCTGCTTTCATCTGTGAAGAGCACAGGGCGCCAGTGGCGAATTTGCCAATCTTGGTGTTCTCTGGCAAATGCCAAACGTCCTGCACGGTGTTGGGCTGTAAGCACAACCCCCACCTGTGGACGTCGGGCCCTCATACCACCCTCATGGACTCTGTTTCTGACCGTTTGAGCAGACACATGCACATTTGTGGCCTGCTGGAGATCATTTTGCAGGGCTCTGGCAGTGCACCTCCTTGCACAAAGGCGGAGGTAGCGGTCCTGCTGCTGGGTTGTTGCCCTCCTACGGCCTCCTCCACGTCTCCTGATGTACTGGCCTGTCTCCTGGTAGCGCCTCCATGCTCTGGATACTACGCTGACAGACACAGCAAACCTTTTTGCCACAGCTCGCATTGATGTGCCATCCTGGATGAGCTGCACTACCTGAGCCACTTGTGTGGGTTGTAGACTCCGTCTCATGCTACCACTAGAGTGAAAGCACCGCCAGCATTCAAAAGTGACCAAAACATCAGCCAGGAAGCATAGGAACTGAGAAGTGGTGTGTGGTCACCACCTGCAGAACCATTCCCTTTTTGGGGGTGTCTTACTAATTGCCTATAATTTCCACCTTTTGTCTATTCCATTTGCACAACAGCATGTGAAATTTATTGTCAATCAGTGTTGCTTCCTAAGTGGACAGTTTGATTTCACAGAAGTGTGATTGACTTGGAGTTACATTGTGTTGTTTAAGTGTTCCCTTTATTTTTTTGAGCAGTGTATATACTTATATATATATATATATATATATATATAATTATTTCCATGACACAATTAAAAAGCACTTTTGGACTGACCAATGTAGACATTTTCAAATATATGCAATTTAAAACTTTTATATCACAAAATTTCTAACTGAAAACTTTTGGACATCAGAGCGATGTTGGAATCGTATTTGAGTCAGAAAAAGATAGTCAAATGATAGGTAAACGTAGTAGTATAAACGAATGTATAGAATTTATTATACAATAGACAAAATTAACAAATTCTACAGCACAGCTTCAGAGTCACATCACGTGTAGAACTAACAATGAGTCAATAATTCCTGCTTTCTGGGAGTGCTATAAAGTCCAAAAGTTATGGGCAGTTAGAAAGCTGGCTGTCAGAAGTTGGATAATGTAAATCTACTTTTAATCCGTCTATCTGCATATTTCAAGAAATGTCATATGGGGGTATAGTGAGATACCCAATGAGTCGGACAATATTATTTTTGTCACTTGTATTGAAGAAGCTATTACTTAAATACTGGAAGTCAAACAATACTCCAATGTTAAGTGAATGGAAGAATCACATTCTTTATTATTTCAATATAATATGTAAAAAATCTGGCTACAGACAGAAACAACATAAAACAATTTGAAGTCATATTGGCCACAGTCTTACAAGCATTAGAAACAACATTGGGTGTGGCTACTGTGAGAACATGTGCGTCTGAGCAAGTGTGATGTCTTTAATGTTTGTGGAAATGTATGTATGTAAATGTTAAGTTGTCTATTGTTTTTGACCATGTATTGTTAAAAAAATTATAATAAGTTAAATAAATAAAAAAATTTTTTAAAGGGATGTGTGATGTGTGTCTGAAGTGTGTGTATATTCATGGCTGGAGGTTGATGTGTGTGTGCTGGTGTCTGCCCCTCCTCTCCTCTCCCAAGGGACAGCAGAGTGACAGAGGGAGACCCAGGGATGGATGGAGCAGAAAACGACAAACAATCACAGATGATCAGCCTGAGAGTCAGGAGGATGCCTTCAAATATTAATCAGCTGTTAAAAGGTCTGGTGGCGTTTACATGGGTGTGAGGTCCCCATCTCCTCAACCTCACACTGTCATCCCCGACAACACACTTTTATTTTAATAGCATCGCTACATTAGCATTAACAACTTTGTATGTATCATGTGTGTGTGTGTCCCCGTATGAGTGTGTGTGGCATCTACATGCATGAGTGGCCTGTGTGTGTGTATTTCATCAAAAATACATACAGCTGCGTCTCCCTACTCCTTCCATCGCTATATTGTTATTTTTTCCCTCCAATGGCTCTAGGTCACGGCACTATGCGTGTGTGTGCGTGTGTGTGTGTGTGTGTGTGTGTGTGTGTGTGTGTGTGTGTGTGTGTGTGTGTGTGTGTGTGTGTGTGTGTGTGTGTGTGTGTGTGTGTGTGTGTGTGTGTGTGTGTGTGTGTGTGTCACGTTTGCATTTGTAGATGCATTTTCCTGGTCCTGCTGCTCTCCTCTCGTCTGTCTCACCATCTTCAACACAATATGATCAGTAGAGTTACAGTCAACTGGTAGGCATAACATCATACTGTATTTCCATTAGCTACATTAGATGATTGTTAATAACAGTCCCATCTGTCTCCTGTTGTGTTGTAATGTAGTCTAACAAAGGTGACGACTGAGCTGTTTACTGTCTGCAGTCTGAAGATGACAAGGCTCTCTGGATCACAGGTAGCAACTAGTCAGTGAAGATCAGTTTAGTCACTAAAAAAGACTGGATGTATTAGCGGTGGCACAGTCCACAGAGAAATGTGTGATATCGGGTGTGAGACAGCTTGAAATCACGAGATTACACTTCTCTCGCTTTGTCAGCAGCCGTTGGTCAGATGGGGAAAATGCACACGCACACACACGCACACACACGCACGTCTGTGGCTATCTGAAAAGATTCTGTGTAGTGAGAAATAAACTCAGCAAAAAAGAAACGTAAAAGATAATTCGTAAAAATCAAAATAACTTCACAGATCTTCATTATAAAGGGTTTAAACACTGTTTCCCATGCTTGTTCAATGAACCATAAACAATGAATGTACATGGACCTGTGGCATGGTCATTAAGACACTAACAACTTACAGACGGTACGCAATTAAGGTCACAGTTATGAATACTTGGGACACTAAAGAGGCCTTATGTAATAAAACATAAGTTAGTTGAAATCAAATAATTTAAATACATTAAGACAGTTAGTTTGGCAAAAAAAACCTAAGCCAACATTTGTGGGTTACATCTTTTGTCCAATGGAAAATAATTGCAAAAAAGGCAGATGACCTACGTAGCAAATTAGGCTAAAGTATCATTTGAGGGCTCACTAATGCAATAAAGTGAGCAGAAAGTAAACAAAATGTAGACTGAATTGTTTGTCTTTCACAGATACCATTTAAAACAACTCTGAAACTCTGACTCTGAAAAACACCAAAAGAAAGATGCCCAGGGTCCCTGCTCATCTGCGTGAACGTGCCTTAGGCATGCTGCAAGGACGCATGAGGACTGCAGATGTGGCCAGGGCAATAAATTGCAATGTCCGTACTGTGAGACGGCTAAGACAGTGCTACGGGGAGACAGGACGGACAGCTGATCGTCCTCGCAGTGGCAGACCACGTGTAACAACACTGGATCAGTACATCCGAACATCACACATGCGGGACAGGTACAGGATGGCAACAACAACTGCCCGAATTACACCAGGAACGCACAATCCCTCCATCAGTGCTCAGACTGTCCGCAATAGGCTGAGAAAGGCTGGACTGAGGGCTTGTAGGCCTATTGTAAGGCAGGTCCTCACCAGACATCACCAGCAACAACGTCGCCTATGGGCACAAACCCATCATTGCTGGACCAGACAGGACTAGCAAAAAGTGCTCTTCACTGACAAGTGGCGGTTTTGTATCACCAGGGGTAATGGTCGAATTTGCGTTTATCGTCAAAGGAATGAGCGTTACACCGAAGCCTGTACTCTGGAGCGGGATCGATTTGGAAGTGGAGGGTCCATCATGGTCTGGGGCGGTGTGTCACAGCATCATCGAACTGAGCTTGTTGTCATTGTCATCCTGACATAACCCTCCAGCATGACAATGCCACCAGCCATACTGCTCGTTCTGTGCATAATTTCCTGCAAGACAGGAATGTCAGTGTTCTGCCATGGCCAGCGAAGAGCCCGGATCTCAATCCCATTGAGCACGTCTGGGACCTGTTGGATCCGAGGGTGAGGGCTAGGGCCATTCCCCCCAGAAATGTCCGGGAACTTGCAGGTGCCTTGGTGGAAGAGTGGGGTAACATCTCACAGCCAGAACTGACAAATCTGGTGCAGTCAATGAGGAGGAGATGCACTGCAGTACTTAATGCAGCTGGTGGCCACACCAGATACTGACTGTTACTTTTGATTTTGACCCCCCTTTGTTCAGGGACACATTATCCCATTTCTGTTAGTCACATGTCTGTATAACTTGTTCAGTGTATGTCTCAGTTGTTGAATCTTGTCATGTTCATACAAGTATGTACACATATTAAGTTTGCTGAAAATAAACGCAGTTGACAGTGAGAGGACGTTTCATTTTCTGCTGAGTTTATATAGACTAAATATAGACCTTATAGATATGCAGGTAGGCTATAAATAGAAGTAGAGAGAGAGACAGAGATACAGAATGGAAAACAGACCACATGCCTTATCAGACACACACACACACACACACACACACACACACACACACACACACACACACATACACACACACACACACACACACACACACACACTGTAGTGGAGCTTCTATGTCAGTAGTTTGCCATTGGGGGCAACAGAGGCTTTGTCCATGTATTGCCATAGAGACAGGATAGTACAGCAGGGTAGAGGGCAGTCCGAAGGGAAAGTTTCTCAAGTTTCTAACTGCTGATCAGAAACTCCCTGGAGACAGCAGATAAAATTGCCTTGGATCAAGAAAATTGCCTGTGTGGGACAAAGATCTGATGAGTGGAGCCACACAGATGATTGAGAAACAGACATAGATCGGAGAGGTGGATCAACAGCTCCAGATAATAATCATAGCAATCATAAAAACAAAGTGACAAAAATGTGACTATCGGAGTTAACATACTGTATGTACCTGGGATAGTGTGTTTCACAGGAGTTTAAGATGGAGAGTTTGCGAAGGCGGAGAGATAAGGAGGAGAAACTGAAGGAGTCTCTGCTCAAATTTGACAAATTCCTCATATTGGGTGGCTAACACACACACAGACACTGGAAAAACCATCATAGTCACATGTGCCATCTTGCAGGAGAACGAGGCAAAGCGAGGCCATGTTGAGAAGAAGTCGGAACGAGAGAGGGATGCTGTGTGTCAGAAAGAGGGAGGGAGAGACAAGAGTGCGCTCCTGGAGGCTTGCAAACTGAGGCTGCAGTGCATGGTGGAGAAGATTGCCCTCTACTGGACCTTCCTGGAACAGGTCCTCAAACTGATCAAGGTACCCAAAACTGGCACTCACTACGGCTTGTTCATTTGTGCCAATTTGAAGTTTGAAGTTTCTGGGAAAGTTACAGAAAATGACCTGAAAAGTTATAATGGCTAAACCTCTACAATTCACCCCTCCTGAGAAATGTGTTTATCTATTAAACTTTTTGGTCTCTGGATATGCTGCTAACATTCTTAAGTTAAAAAAAAACTTCCATATTTCTTGTGGGATCAGCGCACTTGCATTCTCTTGGAAATGTGGGCTGATTAATCTAACAGCTCATGTTTGTTGCAAATGGAATTTCCACATTCTGGTTCAACCCAAATCCCAGCTTTAACCACAACCCTAACCCTAACGTCATGTCCACATCCCGGTTCAAACCTAATCCTCAACCATAACCCTAAACCTAGCTTCATGTTCAAATGTATAATGTGTGCATGTGTACAGTTGAAGGCGGAAGTTTACGTACATCTTAGCCAAATACATTTAAACTCAGTTTTTCACAATTCCTGACATTTAATCCTAGTAAAAAGTCCCTGTCTTAGTTCAGTTAGGATCACCACTTTATTTTAAGAATGTGAATTGTCAAATTAATAGTAGAGAGAATTATTTCTTTCAGCTTTTATTTCTTTCATCACATTACCAGTGGATCAGAAGTTTACATACACTCAATTAGTATTTGGTAGCATTGCCTTTAAATTGTTTAACTTGGGTCAAACATTTCAGGTAGCCTTCCACAAGCTTCCCACAGTAAGTTGGGTGAATTTTGGACCATTCTTCCTGACACAGTTGGTGTAACTGAGTCAGGTTTGTAGGCCTCCTTGCTCGCACATGCTTTTTCAGTTCTGCCTACAAATTTTCTATGGGATTGAGGTCAGGGCTTTGTGATGGCCACACCTTGACTTTGTTGTCCTTAAGCCATTTTGCCACAACTTTGGAAGTCTGCTTGGGGTTATTGTCCGTTTGGAAGACCCATTTGTGACCAAGCTTTAACTTCCTGACTGATGTCTTGAGATGTTGCTTCAATACACCCACATAATTTTCTTTCCTCATGATACCCATCTATTTTGTGAAGTGCACCAGTCCCTCCTGCAGCAAAGCACCCCCACAAAATGATGCTGCCACCCCGTGCTTCACGGTTGGGATGGTGTTCTTCGACTTGCAAGCATAACGATGGTCATTATGGCCAAACAGTTCTAGTTTTGTTTCATGAGACCAGAGGACATTTCTCCAAAAAGTACGATCTATGTTCCCATGTGCAGTTGCAAACTGCAGTCTGGCTTTTTTTATGGCTGTTTTGGAGCAGTGGCTTCTTCCAGGTTATGTCGATATAGGACACGTTTTACTGTGGATAGAAATACTTTGGTACCTGTTTCCTCCAGCATCTTCACAAGGTCCTTTGCTGTTGTTCTGGGATTGATTTACACTTTTCGCACCAAAGTACGTTCATCTCTAGGAGACAGAACACGTCTCCTTCCTGAGCGGTATGACGACTGTGTGGTCCCATGGTGTTTATACTTGCGTACTATTGTTTGTACAGATGAACATGGTACCTTCAGGCATTTGGAAATTGCTCCCAAGGATGAACCAGACTTGTGGAGGTCTACAATTTTATTTCTGAGGTCTTAGCTAATTTCTTTTGATTTTCCCATGATGTCAAGCAAAGAGGCACTGAGTTTGAAGGTAGGCCTTGAAATACATCCACAGGTACACCTCCAATTGACTCAAATTATGTCAATTAGCCTATCAGAAGCTTCTAAAGCCATGACATAATTTTCTGGAATTTTCCAAGCTGTTTAAAGGCACAGTCAACTTATTGTACCAACTGGAATTGGGATACAGTGAATGATAAGTGAAATGATCTGTCTGTAAAAAAAATGACTTGTAGATGTCCTAACCGACTTGCCAAAACGATAGTTTGTTTAACTTCTTTGGTATAGGGGGCAGCATTTTCACTTTTGGATGAATTTCGTGCCCATAGTGAACTGCCTCCTACTCTGTCCCACATGCTAATATATGCATATTAATATTACTATTGGATAGAAAACACTCTGAAGGTTCTAAAACTGTTTGAATGATGTCTGTGAGTATAACAGAACTCATATGGCAGGCAAAAACCTGATAAAAAATCCAAACAGGAAGTGAAAATTCTGAGAGTGGTCGTTGTTAAAGTCATCGCCTATTCAATTCCCTGTAATATATGGATCTGTTTGCACTTCATACGCCTTCCACTAGATATCAACAGTCAGTAGAACGTGGAATGAAGCTTATGCTTTGTTGTGGGACCGGATGGGAGGGGAATGAGTCAGTGGTCTGGCAGATTGCCAGTCACGCGCTTTCCTCATTATATCGTCCTGCGTTCCATTACTTATAGAGACTGAAAAGAATTCTCCGGTTGGAACCTTATTGGATATAAATGATAACAACATCCTGAAGATTGAATCTCTACTAAGTTTGACCAGTTTATTCGACCTGGAATATAACTTTTTGAAGTTTTCGTCCAACGTTTGCCTGCATCTGAGCGAGCGTTTGGACACGTGTACTACACATGCTAGCAAAATTAGCTAATTGGACATAAGTAATGGACATTATCGAACAAAACAACGATTTATTGTGGAACTAGGATTCCTGGCACTGCATTCTGATGAAGATAATCAAAGGTAAGGGAATATTTCTGATGTAATTTCGTATTTCTGTTGACTCCAACACGGCGGAGAAATGTTGTTACTATCTGAGCGCCGTCTCAGATTATTGCATGGTGTGCTTTTTCCGTAAAGTTTTTTTTATTTTTTATCTGACACAGCGGTTGCATTAGGAACAAGTGTATCTTTAATTATATGTAAAACATGTATTTTTCATCAAAGTTTATGATGAGTATTTCTGTTATTTGACATGGCTCTCTGTAATTACTCCGGATATTTTGGAGGCATTTCTGAACATGGCGCCAATGTAAACCGAGATTTGTGGATATCAATATGCACATTATCGAACAAAACATAAATGTATTGTGTAACATGATGTCATATGAGTGTCATCTGATGAAGATGTTCAAAGGCTAGTGATTAATTTTATCTCTATTTCTGGTTTTTGTTACTACTATCTTTTGCTGGGAAAATGGCTGTGTTTTTCTGTGGCTATGTACTGAGCTAACATAATTGTTTGGTGTGCTTTCCCCGTAGATCCTTTTTGAAATCAGACATGTTGGCTGGATTCACAACATGTGTAGCTTTAATTTGGTGTCTTTCATGTGTGATGTCATGAAAGATTGATTTTTATAGTAATATATTTGAATTTGGCGCGCTACATTTTTTCTGGATTTTGGCCAAGTGGGACGCTACTGTCCCACCTATCCTAGAGAGGTCCACAAAACATTTGTGGAGTGGTTGAAAAATAAGTTTTAATGACTCCAACCTAAGTGTATGTAAACTTCCGACTTCAACTGTATATTTAGTATGAAGAGATATGGCTGCTGCTGGGGAGGTTTGCCACCCTGCTATCTACCAGAGAGCAATTGCGGCAGAGGGAAAGAAGCGAGGTGCAGGGTCAGGCTGACGGCCAACCGGGGGCACAACAGAGATACACAGACCAGCAGAGCTGCGGTATTCTGCAGAAGAAAAACCTGTTGTCTCAGCTACAGACAGAGCTGGACCAGATGCGCGTCAACACTCTCAGATGGGTACCGGACCTGATCACACACTCACACACCTTTAGATGGGTCCCAGATTTACCATATAGTACAGTCCATGTGTCTATTTCCAGACTATAAACCGTTTTTGGGGGGGGGACGGGGGGGGTTCAGGTGAACACATGGTACCACATCCAAACCAAAGCAACAAAGGAGACACTTCTATTGGGCCAAACCAAAGTGGTAACCTTTAATCTTTACCACATGATGGGTGGGACCGCAGGGTAGGAAGAGGGAGTAGCCATCGATGACACAGTGACACAGCTGGAGAAAATTTGTGACGTCACAGCTGGAGAAGCTCAGTGATGTCATAGCTGGAGAAGGTCAGTGATGTCACAGTGATGTTACAGATAGAGAAGGTTAGTAATGACAGCTGAAAGTCAGCTATTGCCGCGTTAACTTGCTAGTCGGAACTAGGAAACTCTGGCATTTCCGACTTGCTGGTTGCACTGGTTGCAGTGCCGCTGTCAACGAATCAGCAAGTCGGAAGTTTTTGAGTTTCCTAGCATATGAACATGGCATATGTCACGGTGATGTCAGAGCTGGAGAAGGTTAGTGATGTCACGTTGATGTTACAGTTAGAGAAGGTTAGTGATGTCACAGTGTTGTAGAGTAGAGGGCAAAATAATTTGCTTACAGTAAAATCCGAATGTATTTTGCTCTCCAGACCCAGCTCTTCATTCAGGATCAGTCTGCTATAGTTAACAACCTCAAACAGAGCCCTTCTCAGCTTCCTACTAAAGCCAGTTTACCATGTGTAGGATGATCAAGTGGACAGACAGAGGATACTGCAGGGATTATTGTTGGGGGTTGGCATTCCATATCTTGTGCTGTTTCCACACAGATACGAATGTGATGATCATCACTGTGCAGCAAACATGCCATGATGACAATAATACTTCTGCAATTAGTCCACATTTGAGATTTTTGGTTCCAACCGCTGTGTCTTTGTGAGACGGATGATCTCCGTATTTGTGGTTCCACTCAGCATGGAGGAGGAGGTATCATGGTGTGGGGGTGCTTTGCTGGTGACACTGTCTGTGATTTATTTAGAATTCAAGGCACACTTAACCAGCATTGCTACCACAGCATTCTGCACCGATACACCATCCCATCTGGTTTGTGCTTAATGGGACTATCATTTGTTTTTCAACAGGACAAGGACCCAACACACCTCCAGGCTGTGTAAGGGCTATTTGACCAAGAAGGAGAGTAATGGTATGCTGCATCAGATGACCTGGCCTCCACAATCACCCGACCTCAACCCAAATGAGATGGTTTGGGATGAGACTGTTGGTTTGGGATGAGACTTCAAGACTGTTGGAAAAGCATTCCAGGTGAAGCTGGTTGAGAGAATGCCAAGAGTGTGCAAAGACAAGGGTGGCTACTTTGAAGAATCTAAAATCTAAAATATATTTTGATTTGTTAAATATTTTGTGCTTACTACATGATTGCATATGTGCTATTTCATAGTGTTGATGTCTTCACTATTATTCTACAATGTAGAAAATAGTAAATATAAAGACAAAATCCTTGAATGAGTAGGTGTGTCCACACTTTTGACCGGTACTGTATATACGGTGCATTCTGAAAGTATTCAGAACCCTTGACTTTTTCCACATTTTGTTACGTTACAGCCTTATTCTAAAATTGATCAAAATAAAATAAAATAGCATTCCTATTACAGCCATTAAACTCTGTAAGTGGTGAAATCCCTGGGCAGTTTCTTTCCTCTCCGGCAACTGAATTAGGAAGGACGCCTGTATCTTTGTAGTGACTGGGGGTATTGATACACCATCCAAAGTGGAATTAATAACTTCACTTCACAGTAACTGCTTTTTTTGGGGTTTTTTAACATCTACCAATAGGTGCTCTTGCAAGGCATTGGAAAACCTCCCTGGTCTTTGTAGTTGAATCTGTGTTTGAAATTCACTGCTCGACTGAGGGACCTTACAGATAATTGTATGTGTGGGGTACAGAGATGAGGCAGTCATTCAAAAATCATGTTAAACACTATTATTGCACCCAGAGTGAGTCCATGCAACGTATTATCTTGCTAAGTACATTTTTACTTCTGAACATATTTAGGCTTGCCATGACAAATGGGTTGAGAACTCATTGACTCAAGACATTTCAACTTTTCATTTTAAATGTATGTAAAAATTCAGAAAAACGAATTCCATTTTCACATTATGGGGTATTGTTTGTAGGCCAGTGACAAAACATCTCAATTTAATCCATTTTAAAAGCAGGCTGTAACACGACAAAATGTGGAAAAAGTCAAGAGGAAGTTAATACTGTACATATGAAGTGGGTAAAACAGTATGCAAACATAATTAAAGTGACCAGTGTTCAATGACTATGTACATATAGGGCAGCAGTCTCTAAGATGCAGGGTAGAGTACCAGGTGGTAGCTGGCTAGTAACAGTGACTAAGTTCAGGGCAGGGTACTGGGCGGAGGCTGGCTAGTGGTGACTATTTAACAGTCTGTTGGCTGTTAAATATTCTGCCCTGTCTGTCGGGTGAGTATTATTGGTTGGTATTGTATGTGCCATTAGGTTCCACTCTGTGTTTAGGCTATTGTAACAGCATGTGTGGTAGTCTTTCATATGTGTAGTAGTTTGTTGCGTCGTATTGCTTAGTTTATCATTTGTGTCGACTTTGAATTCAATCTAAGCCACAGATTGTTAACTTCCTCCATGTTGTACTTGACCTTTATAGACGCGGACCTGAAGACATTCAAGCAGCACTCTGAGAGCAAGCATCCCAAGTCTCCAATGATCCCAGTACTGGTTGATGTGCAGGCCTAAGTGACCACACACACTCAAATTGACCTACAGCTTGGTTAATATTCTTCCATTATTCACACACAGTAGACATATTGTAAACCACCATGTTGTCAACAAAATGCTGTCCTCAATGCTTAAATTGTATTGTGTATGGCTCAATTTGTGAAAATGCTGTGATCAAATCAAATCAAATCAAATCAAATTTATTTATATAGCCGTTCGTACATCAGCTGATATCTCAAAGTGCTGTACAGAAACCCAGCCTAAAACCCCAAACAGCAAGCAATGCAGGTGTAGAAGCACGGTGGCTAGGAAAAACTCCCAAGAAAGGCCAGAACCTAGGAAGAAACCTAGAGAGGAACCAGGCTATGAGGAGTGGCCAGTCCTCTTCTGGCTGTGCCGGGTGGAGATTATAACAGAACATGGCCAAGATGTTCAAATGTTCATAATGACCAGCATGGTCAAATAATAATAATCACAGTAGTTGTCGAGGGTGCAGCACCCCAGGAGTAAATGTCAGTTGGCTTTTCATAGGCGATCATTAAGAGTATCTCTACCGCTCCTGCGGTCTCTAGAGAGTTGAAAACAGCAGGTCTGGGACAGGTAGCACGTCCGGTGAACAGGTCCGGGTTCCATAGCCACAGGCAGAACAGTTGAAACTGGAGCAGCAACACGGCCAGGTGGACTGGGGACAGCAAGGAGTCATCATGTCAGGTCGTCCTGAGGCATGGTCCTAGGGCACAGGTCCTCCGAGAGAGAGAAAGAAAGAGAGAAAGAGAGAATTAAATAGAGCATACTTAAATTCACACAGGACACCGGATAAGACAGAAGTACTCCAGATATAACAGACTGACCCTAGCCCCCCGACACATAAACGAATGCAGCATAAATACTGGAGGCTGAGACAGGAGGGGTCAGGAGACACTGTGGCCCCATCCGATGATACCCCCGGAAAGGGCCAAACAGGAAGGATATAACCCCACCCACTTTGCCAAGGCACAGCCCCCACACCACTAGAGGGATATCTTCAACCACCAACTTACCATCCTGCGACAAGGCCGAGTATAGCCCACAAAGATCTCCGCCACGGCACAACCCAAGGGGGGGCGCCAACCCAGACAGGAAGATCACGTCAGTGACTCAACCCACTCAAGTGACGCACCCCTCCTAGGGACGGCATGAAAGAGCACCAGTAAGCCAGTGACTCAGCCCCTGTAATTGGGTTAGAGGCAGAGAATCCCAGTGGAGAGAGGGGAACCGGCCAGGCAGACAGCAAGGGCGGTTCGTTGCTCCAGAGCCTTTCCGTTCACCTTCACACTCCTGGGCCAGACTACACTCAATCATAGGACCTACTGAAGAGATGAGTCTTCAATAAAGACTTAAAGGTTGAGACCGAGTCTGCGTCTCTCACATGGGTAGGCAGACCATTCCATACAATTCACGATGAGTGAATAAAATCACTCATCGTCTTTAAGGTTGTGATTCACAAACACACGATGACCACGATTTGAATCCTGCAACTGAGACGGAATGACGTCGAGGGACACACACTGAGACCCCGAGTATGACTGGACATGGCCGGATATTTTGGACAACGACCTAAAAAGGGTGTAGAAGCACGGTTTTGACCGTTTCTGCCTGCCCTGACCCTGAGGCTGCCTGCCGTCCTGAACCTTTGCCCCACCTATCTGAATTGCTGACCTCTGCCTACCCTGACCCTGACTGCCGTCCTGTACCTTTGCCCCAACTATCTGGATTACTGACCCCTGCCTGCCCTTGACCTGTCTTTTGCCTGCCACTGTTGGATTAATAAACCGTGGTTAATTCGATGTTATGAGTACCTGGTCATGCCGTTTGGACTCACCAACGCTCCCGCTGTCTTCCAGGCCCTGGTCAACGATCTTGCCCGGGACATGTTGAATCGTTTTGTTTTTGTCTATCTTGATAACATCCTGATTTTCTCCCGTTCTGCCCAAGAACATGTTCTCCATGTTCGACAATTCCTTCAGCGCCTCTTGGAGAATCAGTTGTTTGTAAAAGCGGAGAAGTGCAAGTTCCACCGCTCCACTGTTTATTTTCATCACTGAAGGGAATGTTCAGATGGATCCGGAAAAAGTGAGAGCGTTGGTGGATTGGCTCCAACCCATGTCTAGGGTGCAGCTACAACGGTTTCTGGGGTTTGCTTATTTTTACCGCAGTTTCATTAGGGGCTACAGCAACCTGGCGGCTCCCCTCTCTGCGCTCACCTCTCCCAAGGTACTGTTCACATGGTCCCCAGCAGCGGACAAGGCTTTTGTGGATCTGGAGCAACGATTCACTACTGCCCCCATCCTCATCCATCCGGATCCAACCCATCAGTTTGTGGTGGAGGTTGACGCTTCCGACATGGGAGTAGGGGCCATCATTCATCCTTGTGCCTTCATGTCCCACAACACCCTACCCCTTATTCCACACTATGCCTTTTATGCCCCATGGTACCTCACCCTCGGCAGTGATGGAAAAAGTACTCAATTGTCATACTTGAGTAAAAGTTAAGATACCTTAATAGAAAAGTAAAAGTGAAAGTCACCCAGTAAAAAAAAAAAAAAAAGTCTAAAAGTATTTGGTTTAAAATATATTTAAATATCAAAAGTAAATGGAATTGTTAAAATGTACTTAAGTATCAAAGTATAAACCATTTCAAATTACTTATATTAAGCAAACCAGACGGCACAATTTTTTGGGGACGGATAGCCAGGGGCACACTCCAACACTCCAACGCATAATTTACAAACGAAGCATTTGTGTTTCGTGAGTCCGACAGGTCAGAGGCAGTAGGGATGACCAGGGATGTTCTCTTGATAAGTGTGTGAATTGGATGATTTTCCTGTCAAAATGTAACAAACTTTTGGGTGTCAGGGAAAATGTATGGAGTAAAACGTACATTATTTTGTATTTAGGAATGTAGTGAAGTAAAAGTAAAAGTTGGCAAAAATATCATTTGTAAAGTAAAGTACAGATACCCCAAAACACTACTTAAGTAGTATTTTAAAGTATTTTTACTTAAGTACTCTACACCACTGAACCTCGGACACTTTGGGACTCTCCATCTTATCTCTATCACCCATTTTCCCTATGCTACTTCCTTCACTTGTTTTTCTCCCAATTTGATCAAATGTGGACTCAGTAACACATTTAAAGTGTTGTGGTGTCCTGTTTAAAAAATTAACCTGTGTAATGCTGACCTGCTTATTCTGGTAATTAGTCTGAATGCAGTGTTAAATGTCCTTCTCACAATTGACAGCAGCAACATGGATGTACATGTATCTGTGTTTAGGCATGGCTTCCTTGTTTTGAGTCCTATGTGTGTTTAGTGTGTTGACCTAGTATTTTATATTAAACCTACTTTACACATCCAGTTGTTTCTCCATTTGTAACTCACATATCAAAAATCTAAATATGCTGTTTTACATTGTGTTATTTGTGCTGGTCTAATTCCTAAAATGGAAAAGCAGAAGTTCTCTATTTGTGTCTCCACTTTGTTCTTTTTCTGCCAGAAGGGGAGGAGAACAACAACATTGACTAAAGTTACATTTTCACAGTGCAGGATCTACTGCATGCATAGAGAACACCTACAAAACGTTTTAGATAAGGGGCAGGGGCTAGGTGTCTCCCACCTTGCGGAGCACAGTCTCTCGCTGGCGGTTCTCAGCAATCAGGGCCTGGTTTCCCAAAAGCATCTTAAGGCTAAATTCATCCTTAGAACTTTCATAGGAGCAACGTTATATCTCCAAGCTGTTTCCCAAAACCATTGTTATTAACCTTGCACTTGAAAACGCTTGTAATCTAGTGCCTTCCTCAGACAACTCGTAGAACAGCTTATAGACAACTAAACATAGAATTACATGATTTATCCGTCTCTCTGTGACCGCCCATAACATCAGAATGAAGTTGACTACAAATCCAAAAGTTGCCAATGTCTTTGCAATTGATACAAACAAGTGACATATAAAAAGTCACTTTGAATGAAAACCAAGATGACTGCATTAAAATATAAACCGTAAGCTATAGGCCTATGTCAAACATTAAAATACATTTCATGTTCAATCAATGGACTTCTACTTTGCTACTTCTAGGCTACTGTTTGTAATTTTGTAAGGAGCCTAAAACTCACTCACTCTAAGCATGCCCCAGCATCATCACATACAGCAACTCATTTGCATAATATTGTGTGACAGGCTGAGAGACATTCGAATGTGTAAACACATTACATTATCCCCTTCTTAGACTGAAACACACCCTGTGTTTAATAACATGGATACATTTGTTTTTACAATTACTCATGGAATCTGTACAGTAACCATATACATTCAGAATGCATTGACAATACATTCAGTACAGAATTCACAACACATTAAGTGTGTGCCCTCAGGCCCATACTCCACTACCACATATCTACAACACAAAATCCATGCGTTGGTGTGTGTATAGTGCGTATGTTATCATGAGTGTATATGCATGTGTCTGTGCCTATGTTTGTGTTACTTCACAGTCCCCGCTGTTGCATAAGGTGTACCAAAGACTGTGGGCTCTCCTTCAACGTGACCGACGTTAACCGTCGCAAGGCTGCTGGCCCAGACGGCATCCCTAGCCGCGCCCTCAGAGCATACGCAGACCAGCTGGCTGGTGGGTTTACGGACATATTCAATCAATCAATCCCGATCCCAGTCTGCTGTCCCTACATGCTTCAAGATGGCCACCGTTGATCCTGTTCCCGAAAGCTAAGGTAACTGAACTAAATGACTATCGCCCTGTAGCACTCACTTCTGTCATCATGAAGTGCTTTGAGAGACTAGTCAAGGATCATATCACCTCCACCCTACCTGATAATCTAGACCCACTCCAATTTGCTTACCACCCCAATAGGTCCTGAGATGATGCAATCACCACCACACTGCACACTGCCCTATCCCATCTGGACAAGAGGAATAACTATGCAAGAATGCTGTTCATTGACTACAGCTCAGCATTCAACACCACAGTACCCTCCAAACTCATCATTAAGCTTGAGACCCTGGGTCTTGATGCCGCCCTGTGCAACTGGGTCCTGGACTTTCTGACGGGCCACAGACAAACTGAAATGGTCCACCCACACAGACAGCGTGGTGAAGAAGGCGCAACAGCGCCTCTTCAACCTCTGGAGGCTGAAGAAACTTGGCTTGTCACCTAAAACAATCACAAACTTCTACAGTTGTACAACCGAGAGCATCCTGTCGGGCTGTATCACCGTCGGGTATGGCAACTGCACCGCCCACAACCGCAAGGCTCTCCAGAGGGTGGTGCGGTCTGCACAGCACATCACCGGGGGCAAACTACCTGCTCTCCAGGACACCTACAGCACCCGATGTCACAGGAAAGCCAAAAAGATCATCAAGGACAACAACTACCCGAGCCACTGCCTGTTCACCCCGCTATCATCCAGAAGGCAGGAGGTCAGTACAGGTGCATCAAAACTGGGACCGAGAGACTGAAAAATAGCTTCTATCTCAAGGCCATCAGACTGTTAAACAGCCATCACTAACATAGAGAGGCTGCTGCCAACATACAGACTCAAATCACTGGCCACTTTAATGAATGGATTGAATAATGGTATCACTAGCCACTTTAAATAATGCCACTTTAATAATGTTTACTTATCCTACGTTATTCATCTCATATGTGTATAGTGTATTTTATACCATTTATTGCATCTTGCCTATGCCACACAGCCATCGCACATCTGGACATATTCTTATTCCATCCCCTTACATTGTGTGTATAAGGTAGTCGTTGTTAATTTGTTAGATTACTTGTTAGATATTACTGCACTGTCGGAACTAGAAGCACAAGCATTTCGCTACACTCACATTAACATCTGCTAACCATGTGTATGTGACAAATACAATTTGATTTGTATTTTTATCTGTTTTTTAAATCTGATTCTACTGCTTGCATCAGATACCTGATGTGGAATAGAGTTCCATGTAGTCATGGCTCTATGTAGTACTGTGCACCTCCCATAGTCTGTTCTGGACTTAGGGTTTGTGAAGAGACCTCTGGTAGCATGTCTTGTGGGTTATGCATGGGTGTCTGAGCTGTGTGCTAGTTGTTTAAACAGACAGCTCGGTGCTTTCAACATGTCAATACCTCTCATAAATACAAGTAGTGATTAAGTCAATATTTCCTCTACTTTGAGACAGGAGAGATATTATTAATGTTTGCTCTCTGTGTACATCCAAGGGCCAGTCGTGCTGCACTGTTCTGAGTCAATTGCAATTTTTCTAAGTCCCTCTTTGTGGCACCTGACCACACGACTGGACAGTAGTCCAGGTGTGACAAAACTAGAGCCTGTAGGACCTGCCTTGTTGATAGTGCTGTTCAGAAGGTAGAGCATCACTTTGTTTGGGACAGACTTCTCCGCATCTTAGCTACTGTTGTATAAATGTTTTGACCATGACAGTTTAGAATTCAGGGTTACTTTCAAGCAGTTTGTCATTTCAACTTCCTCAATTTCCACATTATTGATTACAAGATTTAGTTGAGGTTTAGGGTTTAAACGAATGATTTGTCTCAAATACAATGCTTTTAGTTTTTGAGATATTTAGGACTAACTTATTCCTTGCCACCCATTCTGAAACTAACTGCACACTTTGTAGTGTGTAGTGTCTTTGCTTTCCAGTAATTCTAGCTGCCTTATCTGATCAAGCTCTGTAGCAATGCTAATTGCCTCTCCCAACGTTTTTGGCACTGCCTTGCACAGGTGCATACGAAGATCACTGTACCCAATGTATGTAATTAAAGGGTCTCATGCAGCGAAACACGTATACTCTCGTTGTCAGCCTTTGAAGCTAGCCTGCTTAAGTTAAATCATGTTCATAGTCACGAATACACTCACGCACATTGTTTTCTGTCATGAGAAAATGCATGATTCCAGTCAGAATGCTCCAGTGGCTTAAAATGCTGCTGCTAAGCCACTACACGCTGTTGTAATTGTTCTTGGTATCCTGAGGTAAAGTACTGCAAAATCGCTGCATGTTTCCCCTCAGCAAAATCATAAGAAAGATGCAGAGAGCCAGCCATTCACTTGCACTGCTAACTCAAAGTGTTCAAACCAAGCAGTCAATTAGCCTTCTTTCCCTTCAAAAGATTCTGGCATGAACCCTAGCTGTCCGTCGGTGGTTGTTGATTGCTGTTCTCGGGTTGTTCGACTTCTCCCTCCATTTTCCCACGCAGCTAGCCAGCCAATGTTAGCCAAGCTAGCGAGTTGTTGTTAGCTATATACAGTAGTTGACATGCCACCAATTTGTAACCAGCCTGTAAGGCCATCTGTCACGCCCTGGCCTTAGTATTATTTGTTTTATTTATTATTTTAGTTAGGTCAGGGTGTGACATGGGGTATGTGTGTATTTTGGGGTATTATATGGTAGAGGGGGTGTTTGGTGTAGTTTATGGTTTGGTGTTGAGTGTATGTGTCTAGCTGTGTCTATGTTGGGTGTAGTTCTAGGAAAGTCTATGGTGGCCGGAATGGGTTCTCAATTAGAGACAGCTGATTTCGGTTGTCTCTAATTCGGAGCCATATTTAAGGCTGCCATAGGCTTTAGCTGTTTGTGGGTCATTGTTTGTGTATATGTATAGTTCAACGTAAGTAGTTTGTGTGTGCACTTACGTTTGAAGTTTTCACGATCGTTTGTTGTTTTTCGTTATTGTTGTAATAGTGTGTCGTGTTCATCTTCGTCGTTATTAAAAAGAAGATGTATCCAAATCATGTTGCGCCTTGGTCCTCTCGTTCATGTCAACACGATCGTGACAGAATGACCCACCAATACCGGATCAAGCAACATGACCAGCGGCAACAGGAGCAGCACAAAGAGGAATGGAAATGGGAGCGTAATCTGGACTACACTACATGGGAGGAGATCGACAGGTGGGCGATCGACCCAGGGCGAGTGCCGGAGCCAGCCTGGGATTCTCTGGCGCAGTGTGAGGAGGGATACCGGCGAATGGAGGCAGCATGACGACGCGGTAGGAAGCCTGTGAGTCAGCCCAAAAAATTTCCTGGGGGGAGGCTAAGAGGTAGTGGGCCGAGGGCAGGTAGGAGACCTGCGCCCACTTCCCAGGCTAACCGTGGAGAGCGGGAGTACGGGCGGACACCGTGTTACGCAGTAGAGCGCACGGGGTCTCCTGTACGTGTTCATAGCCCAGTGCGGGTTATTCCACCTTCCCGCACTGGTAGGGCTAGATTGGGCATTGAGCCAGGTGCCATGATACCGGCTCAACGCGTCTGGTCTCCAGTGCGTCTCCTCGGGCCGGTATACATGGCACCAGCCTTATGCATGGTGTCCCCGGTTCGCCTACATAGCCCGGTGCGGGTTATTCCACCTTCCCGCACTGGTCGGGCGACGGGGAGCATTCAACCAGGTAAGGTTGGGCAGGCTCGGTGTTCAAGGGAACCAGTACGCCTGCACGGTCCGGTATTTCCGGCGCCACCTCCCCGCCCCAGTTCAGTGCCACCAGTGCCTACACCACGTAACAGGCTTCCAGTGTGTCTCCAGAGCCCTGTTCCTCCTCCACGCACTCGTCCTATGGTGCGTGTCTCCAGCCCGGTATCACCAATTCCGGCACCACGCACTAAGCCTCTTGTGCGTCTCCAGAGTCCTGTGCATCCTGTTGCTGCTCCCCGCATTAGCCCGGAGATGCGTGTCCCCAGTCCGGTACCACCAGTTCCGGCCCCACGCACTAGGCCTAATGTGCGTCCCCAGGGTCCAGTATGCCCTGTTCCTTCTCCCCGCACTAGCCTGAAAGTGCGTGCCTTTAGCCCGGTGCCACCAGTCCCGGCACCACGCACCAGGCCTACAGTGCGCCTCAGCCGGCAGGAGTCTGCCGTCTGCACAGCGATGCCTGAACTGCCCGTCTGCCAAGCGCCATCTGAGCCATCCGTCTCCCCAGCGCCATCTGAGCCATCCGTCTCCCCAGCGCCATCTGAGCCATCCGTCTCCCCAGCGCCATCTGAGCCATCCGTCTCCCCAGCGCCATCTGAGCCATCCGTCTCCCCAGCGCCATCTGAGCCATCCGTCTCCCCAGCGCCATCTGAGCCATCCGTCTCCCCAGCGCCATCTGAGCCATCCGTCTGCAATGAGCCTGCAAAGCCGCCCGTCTGCCATGAGCCTGCAAAGCCGCCCGTCTGCCATGAGCCTACTGAGCCGTCCGCCAGACAGGAGCCGCTAGAGCCGCCAGCCAGACAGGAGCCGCTAGAGCCGCCAGCCAGACAGGAGCCGCTAGAGCCGCCAACCAGACAGGAGCCGCTAGAGCCGCCAACCAGACAGGATCTGCCAGAGCCGCCAACCAGACAGGATCTGCCAGAGCCGCCAACCAGCCATGAGCAGCCAGATCCGTCAGCCAGCCATGAGCAGCCAGATCCGTCAGCCAGCCATGAGCAGCCAGATCCGTCAGCCAGCCATGAGCAGCCAGGTCCGTCAGCCAGCCATGAGCAGCCAGGTCCGTCAGCCAGCCATGAGCAGCCAGGTCCGTCAGCCAGCCATGAGCAGCCAGATCCGTCAGCCAGCCATGAGCAGCCAGATCCGTCAGCCAGCCATGAGCAGCCAGATCCGTCAGCCAGCCATGAGCAGCCAGATCTGTCAGCCAGCCATGAGCTGTCCAGCCAGGATCTGCCCCTTATCCTGGTGCTGCCCCTTATCCTGGTGCTTCCCCTTATCCTGGTGCTTCCCCTTATCCTGGTGCTGCCCCTTATCCTGGTGCTGCCCCTTATCCTGGTGCTGCCCCTTATCCCGGTGCTGCCCCTTTGCCCCTTATCCCGGTGCTGCCCTTTATCCCGGTGCTGCCCCTTATGACTATGGTGGGGTGGGGACCACGACCAGTGCCGGAGCCGCCGCCGTGGAAGGAAGCCCACCCAGACCCTCCCCTAGACTATGTGTTGGTGCGTCCGGAGTTCACGCCTTAAGGGGGGGGTTATGTCACGCCCTGGCCTTAGTATTATTTGTTTTATTTATTATTTTAGTTAGGTCAGGGTGTGACATGGGGTATGTGTGTATTTTGGGGTATTATATGGTAGAGGGGGTGTTTGGTGTAGTTTATGGTTTGGTGTTGAGTGTATGTGTCTAGCTGTGTCTATGTTGGGTGTAGTTCTAGGAAAGTCTATGGTGGCCGGAATGGGTTCTCAATTAGAGACAGCTGATTTCGGTTGTCTCTAATTGGGAGCCATATTTAAGGCTGCCATAGGCTTTAGCTGTTTGTGGGTCATTGTTTGTGTATATGTATAGTTCAACGTAAGTAGTTTGTGTGTGCACTTACGTTTGAAGTTTTCACGATCGTTTGTTGTTTTTCGTTATTGTTGTAATAGTGTGTCGTGTTCATCTTCGTCGTTATTAAAAAGAAGATGTATCCAAATCATGTTGCGCCTTGGTCCTCTCGTTCATGTCAACACGATCGTGACACCATCAAAACTCACACATAGTTTGTTAACTAGCGTAAACAGTCTAGGACGATGATTTCTAATGAAATAATCAAGTTGTTTATTTGGATGAACACAGTGCACCCCAGCATGAACCCGACGCACATAGGTGCCTCTCAAAACTCATTAACTCTCAACATGCCCCAGCATCATCACCTACAGCAACACATTTGCATAACATTATGTGCTGAGAGACATTCAAATGTGTACACACATTACAATATTTCATGATGTGTAGCCTAACATGCATTTTTATTTGGGCAAGCATTTGAATAAGCCGCCTCAATATTTGAAGCCGTATGTGGTAATATCTCTCTAGGAGCTGATCCCATCATCAGTATTTGGAAATCATTTGTATGTTAAAGAAATATTTGAATGGAGAAAGCTGATCAGGACACGCAGGTTGAAATATCAAAACGTAATCTGAACCAACTATATTAATTTGGGGGAAAATGAAAAATTCATGGCCATTTAGCTAGCTAGCTTGCTGTTGCTAGCTAATATAAACATTCGGTTGCTATTTTCCCTGAAATGCACAAGGTCTTTTTTTCTTGATCTTTTAAGAATTTTGATCTATTTTTTGTCACACAAAATTGTGTGTTCTCTACTCTGACAATTGATCCACAGATAAAAGGGGAAACCTAGTCAGTTTCTAGTAATCTCTTCTCCTTCAGTCTTCTTCTTCTTCTTCGTCTTCTTCTGTGGACTTAATATGGCGGTTCGCAACCAACTTTAAGGTGCATTACCACCACCAACTGGCCTGGAGTGTGGATCTCAGTTTATCTTTCAATCACCCACGTCGGTATATGCTCCTAAAAACCAAGGAGGAGATGGGAGAGACAGGACTTGCAGCTCAAGTGTCAAAAATAGAACCAAGCACTATTTTACTGCCTGGCTATGCAGACGCTTGTTGAGCAGTTTGGATGAAATGATTGAATAACATGTATGTGTACATTTATTTTGCAACACTCGCGCATGTATCGCGATTGGTGCGGTCAGTATGTAAGTTCCATCTCTATCAGGAAACCGGTTTAACCCAGGTTGTTAAACTGAACTCTCAGCTTATTGGCTTCCTGCTGCATGCGGGCCCGCCCCCGCTTTGAGGTCTTGGCGTCTTATCCGCCCTGCTTGTCGGCAGTGGTGCCATGTTCACGATTTTCCTGACAAATTGGGTTAATTGAAAACGATGTCGCAGGTGAAAATGTATTGGTCGCGGGTTTTGGGGCTATTTCTAAGTTGTACCGCGGCCGTAATGGCATTTCTCTTAAATATGTCATTCACTGCCCGACTGTGGCTGAGTGAGTGAGTGGTGGGGAGGGCTGGAGGTGTGTGTGTGTGTGTGTGTGTGTGTGTGTGTGTGTGTGTGTGTGTGTGTGTGTGTGTGTGTGTGTGTGTGTGTGTGTGTGTGTGTGTGTGTGTGTGTGTGTGTGTGTGTGTGTGTGTGTGTGTGTGTGTGTGTGTGTGTGTGTGTGTGTGTGTGTGTGTGTGTTGAGAGAGCGCTACAGTTATTGGCTGAGTCAGGTGAGTGTGAGGAGAGCGAACAGTACAGCGAACAGCACGTGCACACGTTGTGACAACTTTTTACCAGTTGTAGGTAGGCTATTTAAATTGTCATTATGGAGACACCTATTTCCAAACCATTTTCCATAAAAACATATTAATACTCTAGAAGTGATGCACATCAAGAAATAATGGAGACAAAGCACTGGAAAAAAACTTGGGGCGCAGTAGAGCGCACTACCCTTCTAACGTGACTAGCCCCGATCCTCCTCGTCCCTCTTTTTCCCCTGCCCCGCTACAAAGTTTCTCCCTGCAGGCTGTCACTGAGTCCGAGGTGCTAAAGAAGCTCCTTAAACTTGACCCCCAAAAAACAGCTCAGTCAGATGCTTTAGAGAAGAGCCTTTCTTCTTTAAGGTTGCGGCCCCTGTCACCGCAAAGCCTATCTCTGACCTTTTTAACTACTACTTCATCACAATCCACAAGGTCTATTGTTCCAAATTAAGCAGCAGCAGCTGAAAAGATGAGCTCCTACAAATATTGAAATTTAAATGTTTTTTTTTAGAGTAAAGTACATCAAAAAAATCAAAAGAAAACTGCAACTGAATAGGAGACCAAACAAGCAGCAAACAAAGAAGAATGGCTTTTGAAAAAGTAACAATTTTTTCATAAAATTATATCGTTTTCTTAGCTAGCTAAGTTGTTTACCTGTTGCTAGGCAGTTGCTAGGGACATTCCTGGAAGAAGCTAGCTAGCTAACAAGGAGTGTCTAGTTGGCAGAAGAGAAGAAGGGACAAAGAAGGGACAAAGTGGGACAAAATAAGGACAGAAGAAAAGGGAAAGGGGGAAAGGGACATTAAGGTGAAGCAGTCCTCTAAAGACACAAAAGACAATAATACAAGAAACAACACTTCTATTGCCTCTCCCTCTACGATACGCACTTCCGGGTTGGAGCGAGTAGTTGCATTCCGCTTTGCTCCACAGGTAGTATAACATTTAATTTCATTACAGTACAACAGTTTGATTTGTTTGATCTTAGCTGGCTACATAGCCGTCTTTGTATCCAAGATAATTGTGTAGTCTAGAGTAATTGTCGAGGTTACCTAGCCAGTTAGAGGTTACCTAGCCAGCTACACTTTCAAACAAAGTCAACAACGCAGCCACTGCTAGCTAGCCTATTTCACCAGCCAGCAGTACTATATCATTTTAGTCAATAAGATTTTTTGCAACGTAAGCTTAACTTTCTGAACATTCGAGACGTGTAGTCCACTTGTCATTCCAATCTCCTTTGCATTAGCGTAGCCTCTTCTGTAGCCTGTCAACTATGTGTCTGTCTATCCCTGTTCTCTCCTCTCTGCACAGACCATACAAACGCTTCACACCGCGTGGCCGCTGCTACTCTAACCTGGTGGTCCCAGCGCGCACGACCCACGTGGAGTTCCAGGTCTCAGGCAGCCTCTGGAACTGCCGATCTGCGGCCAACAAGGCAGAGTTCATCTCAGCCTATGCTTCCCTCCAGTCCCTCGACTTCTTGGCACTGACGGAAACATGGATTACCACTGATAACACTGCTACTCCTACTGCTCTCTCCTCGTCTGCCCACGTGTTCTCGCACACCCCGAGAGCTTCTGGTCAGCGGGGTGGTGGCACTGGGATCCTCATCTCTCCCAAGTGGACATTCTCTCTTTCTCCCCTGACCCATCTGTCTATCGCCTCCTTTGAATTCCATGCTGTCACAGTTACCAGCCCTTTCAAGCTTAACATCCTTATCATTTATCGCCCTCCAGGTTCCCTTGGAGAGTTCATCAATGAGCTTGACGCCCTGATAAGTTCCTTTCCTGAGGATGGCTCACCTCTCACAGTTCTGGGTGATTTTAACCTCCCCATGTCTACCTTTGACTCATTCCTCTCTGCCTCCTTCTTTCCACTCCTCTCCTCTTTTGACCTCACCCTCTCACCTTCCCCCCCTACTCACAAGGCAGGCAATACGCTTGACCTCATCTTTACTAGATGCTGTTCTTCCACTAATCTCATTGCAACTCCCCTCCAAGTTTCCGACCACTACCTTGTATCCTTTTCCCTCTCGCTCTCATCCAACACTTCCCACACTGCCCCTACTCGGATGGTATCGCGCCGTCCCAACCTTCGCTCTCTCTCCGACGCTACTCTCTCCTCTTCCATCCTATCATCTCTTCCCTCTGCTCAAACCTTCTCCAACCTATCTCCTGATTCTGCCTCCTCAACCCTCCTCTCCTCCCTTTCTGCATCCTTTGACTCTCTATGTCCCCTATCCTCCAGGCCGGCTCGGTCCTCCCCTCCTGCTCTGTGGCTCGACGACTCATTGCGAGCTCACAGAACAGGGCTCCGGGCAGCCGAGCGGAAATGGAGGAAAACTCGCCTCCCTGCGGACCTGGCATCCTTTCACTCCCTCCTCTCTACATTCTCCTCTTCTGTCTCTGCTGCTAAAGCCAATTTCTACCACTCTAAATTCCAAGCATCTGCCTCTAACCCTAGGAAGCTCTTTGCCACCTTCTCTTCCCTCCTGAATCCTCCTCCCCCTCCTCCCCCCTCCTCCCTCTCTGCTGATGACTTCGTCAACCATTTTGAAAAGAAGGTCGACGACATCCGATCCTCGTTTGCTAAGTCAAACGACACCGCTGGTTCTGCTCACACTGCCCTACCCTGTGCTTTGACCTCTTTCTCCCCTCTCTCTCCAGATGAAATCTCGCGTCTTGTGACGGCCGGCCACCCAACAACCTGCCCGCTTGACCCTATCCCCTCCTCTCTTCTCCAGACCATTTCCGGAGACCTTCTCCCTTACCTCATCTCGCTCATCAACTCATCCTTGACCGCTGGCTACGTCCCTTCCGTCTTCAAGAGAGCGAGAGTTGCACCCCTTCTGAAAAAATCTACACTCGATCCCTCCGATGTCAACAACTACAGACCAGTATCCCTTCTTTCTTTTCTCTCCAAAACTCTTGAACGTGCCGTCCTTGGCCAGCTCTCCTGCTATCTCTCTCAGAATGACCTTCTGGATCCAAATCAGTCAGGTTTCAAGACTAGTCATTCAACTGAGACTGCTCTTCTCTGTGTCACGGAGGCACTCCGCACTGCTAAAGCTAACTCTCTCTCCTCTGCTCTCATCCTTCTAGACCTATCGGCTGCCTTTGATACTGTGAACCATCAGATCCTCCTCTCCACCCTCTCCGAGCTGGGCATCTCCGGCGCGGCCCACGCTTGGATTGCGTCCTACCTGACAGGTCGCTCCTACCAGGTGGCGTGGCGAGAATCTGTCTCCGCACCACGTGCTCTCACCACTGGTGTCCCCCAGGGCTCTGTTCTAGGCCCTCTCCTATTCTCGCTATACACCAAGTCACTTGGCTCTGTCATATCCTCACATGGTCTCTCCTATCATTGCTATGCAGACGACACACAATTAATCTTCTCCTTTCCCCCCTCTGATAACCAGGTGGTGAATCGCATCTCTGCATGTCTGGCAGACATATCAGTGTGGATGACGGATCACCACCTCAAGCTGAACCTCGGCAAGACGGAGCTGCTCTTCCTCCCGGGGAAGGACTGCCCGTTCCATGATCTCGCCATCACGGTTGACAACTCCATTGTGTCCTCCTCCCAGAGTGCTAAGAACCTTGGCGTGATCCTGGACAACACCCTGTCGTTCTCAACTAACATCAAGGCGGTGACCCGTTCCTGTAGGTTCATGCTCTACAACATTCGCAGAGTACGACCCTGCATCACGCAGGAAGCGGCGCAGGTCCTAATCCAGGCACTTGTCATCTCCCGTCTGGATTACTGCAACTCGCTGTTGGCTGGGCTCCCTGCCTGTGCCATTAAACCCCTACAACTCATCCAGAACGCCGCAGCCCGTCTGGTGTTCAACCTCCCCAAGTTCTCTCACGTCACCCCGCTCCTCCGCTCTCTCCACTGGCTTCCAGTTGAAGCTCGCATCCGCTACAAGACCATGGTGCTTGCCTACGGAGCTGTGAGGGGAACGGCACCTCCGTACCTTCAGGCTCTGATCAGGCCCTACACCCAAACAAGGGCACTGCGTTCATCCACCTCTGGCCTGCTCGCCTCCCTACCTCTGAGGAAGTACAGTTCCCGCTCAGCCCAGTCAAAACTGTTCGCTGCTCTGGCACCCCAATGGTGGAACAAACTCCCTCACGACGCCAGGTCAGCGGAGTCAATCACCACCTTCCGGAGACACCTGAAACCCCACCTCTTTAAGGAATACCTAGGATAGGATAAAGTAATCCTTCTAACCCCCCCCCCCTTAAAAGAGTTAGATGCACTATTGTAAAGTGGTTGTTCCACTGGATATCATAAGGTGAATGCACCAATTTGTAAGTCGCTCTGGATAAGAGCGTCTGCTAAATGACTTAAATGTAAATGTAAATGTAACAATCCCGGATCCGGGAGCACCCCCATCAGTAAAAAAGCTGACTAGCATAGCCTAGCATAGCGTCACAAGTAAATACTAGCATCTAAATATCATTAAATCACAAGTCCAAGACACCAGATGAAAGACACACATCTTGTGAATCCAGCCATCATTTCTGATTTTTAAAATGTTTTACAGGGAAGACACAATATGTAAATCTATTAGCTAACCACGATAGCAAAAGACACAACTTCTTTTTCCCACCATTTTTTTCCTGAATAGGTAGCTATCACAATTTCGACCAAATAAAGATATAAATAGCCACTAACCAAGAAACAACTTAACTTCTTGCGACTATAGGGGGTGCTGTTTCAAATTAGCATAATTGTCTCTACAGATGAAACGGCTTCCTACTCAATTCTTGATCGTACAATATGCATATTATTGTTATTATTGGATAGAAAACACTATCTAGTTTCTATAGCCGTTTGAATTATGTCTCTGAGTGGAACAGAACTTTTTCTACAGCGAAATCCATGACAGGTTTTGCGAAGGTCTGAGAGCGAAGCTCTGATCTCAGTTCAGTTTAAAGGGGTGTGTATATCCTATGGAACGACACGAACTGCACCCGCCTTCCCCTGGATGTCAGTAACCAATGAGAAGTGGAATGGGCTTTCTGCGTAGCTCTCAGAGGTTATAAAACACCAAGGAGTGAGGTGCGCCATCTTTTCAACGTTGAACTTTACGCACAGAGAGACCTGGGCATGCCATTTTCGAGCGCTCAGTAATGAACTTTAGATATATCAGTGTGTAATTTAATTTGATATAGGTGTTAGAAACATCATAACGAAGCTATTTGAAACCGAGTTATATCAGATTATGCGAGTATATTGCTATTTTTCGGAATTTCCTCAGTATTGCGTATTGAGGATTTGGACACGTTAGCTAATGTTAGCAATTGTTAGCTATAGTTAGCTGCTACATCAGAAGTTGAATGCAACGTTTTACAACCAAGCAACGATTCTTTTGGACAAAAGTACCACTTGGCCAAGATTCCGATGGAAGCTCGTCGAAAAGTAAGAGCTATTTATGATGTTATTCCATTTTTATGTGGAAAAATGTAAACTCAATAATGGTAAACGGTGACGCAGTTATTGCGGCACTAGTCTGTCTGTAACGCACACTGTATGTCTAGTAACGTTAATTTTAAAAATCTAACTTAGCGGTTGCATTAATAACTAATGCATCTTTCATTTCATGGCCAACCTGTATTTTTTTAGTCAAGTTTATGAATAGTTTTCGATAAAAATAGTTGTATTATCATGATGCTGCCGGGCAGATTGCTTGAGTAGTTGGACAGTATTTCCATTGTGTAAGCACGATTTGTGCCGCTAAATATGCACATTTTCGATCAAACTCTATATGGATTGTGTAATGTGATGTTACAGGAGTGTCATCGGAAGAATTCTGAGAAGGTTAGTGAAAAAATTTATATATTTTGGCGATGTTTACGTTATCGCTCTCTTTGGCTAGAATCAATGCTCTGGTAACGTTTGCATATGTGGTATGCTAATATAACGATTTATTGTGTTTTCGCTGTAAGACACTTAGAAAATCTGAAATATTGTCTGTATTCACATGATCTGTGTCTTTCGATTAGTGTATGCTGTGTATTTTTACGAAATGTTTGATGATTAGTAAGTAGGTAAACACGTTGCTCTTTGTAGTTATTCTAGTCCATTTGTGACGGTGGGTGCAATTGTAACCTATGACATCTACCTGAAATATGCACATTTTTCTAACAAAACCTATCCTATACCATAAATATGTTATCAGACTGTCATCTGAGGAGGTTTTTTCTTGGTTAGTGGCTATCAATTTCTTAGTTTAGCCGAATTGGTGATAGCTACTGGTGTTGAGAGAAAATGGTGGACAAGAAAAATTGTGATTTTTGCTAACGTGTTTAGCTAATAGATTTACATATTGTGTCTTCCCTGTAAAACATTTTAAAAATCTGAAATGGTGGCTTTATTCACAGGATCTGTATCTTTCATTAGGTGTCTTGGACTTGTGATTTAATGAAATTTAGATGCTACTATTTAATTGTGACGCTATGCTAGCGATGCTAATCAGTGTGGGGGGGGTGGGGGGTGCTCCCGGACCCGGGGTAGGTGCTCGGTAGAGGTTAATCAGATGACAGTCTGATAACGTATTTACTGTCTAGGATATGTTTTGTTAGAAAAATGTGCATATTTCAGGTATAAATCATAGTTTACCTATTGCAGCCACCATCACAACTCTCACCAAAGCAACTAGAATAACTACAGAGACCATTGTGTATTACCTAAATACTCATCATAAAACATTTCTGAAAAATACACAGCGTACAGCAAATGAAAGACAAAGATCTTGTGAATACAGACAATATTTCAGATTTTTTAAGTGTTTTACAGCGAAAACACAATATAGCATTATATTAGCTTACTACAATAGCCAACCACACAACAGCATTGATTCAGGCCAACAATAGCGATAACGAATAAACCAGCAAAAGATATAAATTTTTTCACTAACCTTCTCAAACTTCTTCAGATGACAGTCCTATAACATCATATTACACAATACATATAGAGTTTGTTCGAAAATGTGCATATTTAGCGGCACAAATCGTGGTTATACAATGAGAAAAGTAGCCAAGCTGGCAACAATATGTCGGGAGAAATCTTGGGAGAGGCACCTAATCTAATCCGTAACTAATCCTAAACTTGACTAAAAAATACAGGTTGGACAGCAAATTAAAGGTACAATCACTGTGTTAGATTTTTTAAATTAACGTTATTACGACATACAGCGTGCGTTAAAGCGAGACCGCACCGAGATTAATGGCGGAATATGAGTTTGACATTTTTCAACAGAACAACGAATTAACATCATATATAGTTCTTACTATTTGATGAGCTTCCATCAGAATCTTGGGCAAGGTGTCCTTTGTCCAAAAGAATCGTTGCTCGGTTGTAGAATGTAGTCTTCAACGTTGGAATTAGCAGTAAACATTAGCCATGTGGGCCAGACGTGCAAAAGTCCCTAGAACGCAGCACAAATAAATACCCGAAAATCGCAATATACTGATATAAACTGATATAACTCGGTTTAAAATAACAACATTATGATGTCTTTAACACCTATATCGAATAAAAACAGAGCCGGATATATCTAAGGGCTATAATGGGAGCTTTCTAGAACGACTTCCAGAGGTCCTTTTTGCGTCAGGGCGAAGAGCAGAAAGGGGGAACCCCACGTTGCCAGCCCATTTATAAGCTCTCAGATCTGCCCAGCAACTCCATTTCAATTCTCACTATTCGCTGACATCCAGGGGAAGGCGTATGCAGTGCATCTCAACCAATGGAAGACAGGCAAATTAATTAACCGACCTCAGAACAGCCAGCAGAATTCAGAATTCTCACATCCTCATAGGAAAATTGCTCTAACTCCAGTTCTGTTTTACTCACAGATATAATTCAAACGGTTTTAGAAACTAGAGAGTGTTTTCTATCCAATAGTAATAATAATATGCATATTGTACGAGCAAGAATTGAGTACGAGGCAGTTTAATTTGGGAACGAAATTATTACAAAGTGCCAACAGCACCCCCTATTGAGAAAAGGTTTTAACCTGTCTCTCCTCTCTGGGGGAGGATCCCATTGCTTGGAAGGCAGCAACAGTGCATCCTTTATTTAAAGGGGAAGATCAAGCTGATCCTAACTGTTATAGACCTATTTCTATTTTGCCCTGTTTATCAAGTGTTTTGTAAAACTTGTCAATAATCAACTGACTCGCTTTCTTGATGTCTATAGTATTCTCTCTGGTATGCAATCTGGTTTCCGCTCAGGTTATGGATGTGTCACTGCAACCTTAAAGGTCCTAAATATGTCACCATTGCTCTTGATTCTAAGCAATGTTGTGCTGCTATTTCTTTTGACTTGGCCAAAGCTTTTGATACGGTAGTGTCACGATGTTCGTCTGAGGAAGAAGGAGTAGACCAAAGCACAGCGTGGTACGTGTTCATGATGTTTATTAATAACCTGAACACTGAAACAAAAAACAAAAGTGGAACAAAACGCAACATTTCTGTCAGGTACTCACACAAAACAACTACCCACAAAACCAACATGGATAATGGCAACCTAAATAGGCTCCCCAATCAGAGACAACGAGAAACAGCTGTCTCTGATTGGGAACCAATTCAGGCCACCACAAATCTACATACCCCTAGACCATACAAAATCCCCATAGATAAACAAAAACCCTAGACAAGACAAAAACTCCTAGACAATACAAAAACTAAACAAACCACCCTTGTCACACCCGGACCTAACCAAAAAATAAAGAAAACAAATATAACTAATGTCAGGGCATGACAGGTAGGCAATTCCATTCTTGTGGGCCGTCTAAGGAGTCTCTGAGGGGTCTTTGACCTGGTATGCTTACTACCTCTCAAAGAGTAAAATGTATATAGTCAGAACATCTGCTGTCTCAGCCACTGCCTGTTACCAAGGGAGTACCCCAAGGCTCGATCCTAGGCCCCACACTCTTCTCAATTTACATCAACAACATAGCTCAAGCAGTAGGAAGCTCTCTCATGCATTTACATGCAGATGATACAGTCTTATACTTAGCTGACCCTTCCCCCGGATTTTGTGTTAAACACTCTAAAACAAAGCTTTCTTAGTGTCCAACAAGCTTTCCCTGCCCTTAACCTTGTATTAAACACCTCCAAAACAAAGGTCATGTGGTTTGGTAAGAAGAATGCCCCTCTCCCCTATGGTGTGATGCCCCTCTTCCCCACCGGTGTGATTACTACCTCTGAGAGTTTAGAGCTTAGAGAGTTTAAAGTACTTGGGAGTATGGCTAGACAGTACACTGTCCTTCTCTCAGCACATATCAAAGCTGCAGGTTAAAGTTAAATCTAGACTTGGTTTCCTCTATTGTAATAGCTCCTCTTTCACCACAGCTACAAAACTAACCCTGATTTAGATGACCATCCTACCCATGGTAGATTACGAATACGTAATTTATAGATTGGCAGGTAAGGTTGCTCTCGAGCGTCTAGATGTTACTTACCATTCGGCCATCAGATTTAACTTCAGTTTATTGTTGTTGTTACCTTGTGTTATTGTGAACGCATTAGATTGACCGTAACAGTAGTCAGATTAAGCTACAGGTAAAACAAATGCAATAAAATAAACACTGGCTGTTGTTGACAAGCATATTCAGTTGTTATACATAGGATTCATATATAATTTAGTGATTGAAATTATGACCCCATCCTCTGTAGCTTATTCCAGCAGGCTTTAGGGGAAACAAGCACTTCTTATTGCGAAATCGCCTCGCTATTCATGTTGATTCTATGTTAATTTTAACTAAGCAAACTGCTAAACCTAGCCTACATCTTGTCTAGGCTACTGTAGACGATCTGAAATTAGATGTAGGCCTACCAGGGTCTATAGGCTACCTCCCTTAATCTAAGAAATCTATGGCAAAATGTAACTCTAATCATAAACCCTGTAGCGTATGCCTATTGAAATGACAAGTTAATCTCGCAAATGGGCCATTTATACCGGTTTGTAGTCTTAACATCTGGCACGTAACAGGACGATTGCTAGAAAATAGGATAACATTTGTTTTTTTATGTTCATCTAATTGTTTCTTGCTCAGAGATTTCGAGATCCTCTGTCCAACTTCACTCAAACTATTCTGTCGGATATATCTTTAGTTATGCACATGCGCAAAGGGGATTTATTTACAATTATAAACCTGGTTCGAGCCCTGAATGCTGATTGGCTGAAAGCCGTGGTATATCAGACCATATATGTTACGTACGCCTCTAGGAAGAGGGAACGCAACACCCTGCTACAACTCAACTCCCCGTGGAGTGAAAGAGGTATGGGACTGTAGGTGCGAGTAAGGATAGTAGTGGGTAGGTAGTTAAGGTAGGAGAGGGGGCTTTGACATTTATTTTCTTTGCTTTGGTTCCGTTCAGCCCCTTTTCCCCAAATTTACCGTGTGACGGAATACATTCCTAGTAAACGGTAAATTATCTGCCTTTTGTCATCCTTACTCGCACCTACAGTCCCATACCTCTTTCACTCCATGGTGAGTTGAGTTGTAGCAGGGTGTTGCGTTCCCTCTTCCTAGAGGCGTACGTAACATAATGGGGGCTCATCCGGGATTCCATTAAACCCACCGGACCCTGCTGCTCTGAGCTCTCTGTGGTTAGTGATTGAGGTGTGATGGTAGGTTGTAAGTTTGGGTGACTTGTTTAGTTTGTGTGTTCAGTAGACTGCAGTGTACAAAATGGCTGCCACAGCCAAATTTATTGAAGCGCCCTCTGTTGATCGGTTGGTGAGGTTGCGGAAAGTAGACCTTTTAGCTATAGCTGACCATTATGGTCTCTTCGTCCCTGAGAAAGCCCTTAAGACTAAGCTTTTGGTGCAAGTCAGGGAGGGTTTACTGAGGAAACAAAGTTTCTCGTTGAAAGATGACGAGAAGGAGGCTTCAGGAGAGGAGACGGGTAGACCTTCCGATGCCAAGTAGGAGGACAGGGTGGAGGAAGGGTTTGCTCGTACCCCATTTACATTGCCCCGATTTGACCTTTCATCTTCTGCTTCGGGTTCAGACAGAACCGCTAGGCTAAAGGTGAGGCTGGCCCGTTTAGAAATGAAGCAAAAAGATAAAGAGAGACAGATGAAGTTTGATCTTGAAATTAGGAAAATGGAAATCGACAAGGAGGTTAAGATCCGACAACTGGAGCTAGACGCTGGCTCCAATGCGACTCAACAACCTGCTCATGATCAAGCCCACTTCGATGCGAGTAAAAATATAGCTTTAGTCCCTCCATTCCGGGAGTCGGAAGTTGATTCCTATTTCTCTGCGTTTGAGCGGGTGGCCGCTGCGCTGCATTGGCCACTCAAGGTTTGGCCGCTCCTGTTACAATGTAAATTGTCTGGGAAAGCCCAGGAAGTAGTAGCTGCTCTCTCCCTGGAAGACAGTTTACACCATGATACAGTTAAAACTACTGTTTTGCGGGCTTATGAGTTGGTGCCTGAAAGCTTATAGGCAGCGCTTCAGGAACCACAAAAAACCCTCTCACCGTACGTTTGTTGAGTTTGCTAGGGACAAAGAGTCTCTGTTTAGTCGCTGGTGTTCAGCCAGCGAAGCTACCACCTTTGCTGATATTCAGGAGTTGATGCTGTTGGAGGATTTTAAAAGCAACCTCCCTGATAGAATTGTAGTTCATTTAAATGAATAGAAAGTGGCGACATTGGCCCAGGCAGCAGTGTTGGCAGATGAGTACGCTTTGACACACAAGACTGTCTAAAGTGCGCCTCGTTTTGAAGGCCGAACGATTAAGTCATCAGTGCCTCGTTCAGGTCGCTTTTCCTCTGACAACCCTAAGCCTTTTCATGAAATCTGTGAATGTTTTTACTGTCATCAAAAGGGTCACGTGATTGCGGACTGCCCGGTTTTGAAAAATAAACTGAAACAGTCGCTGTCACGTCCCCTAAAATGAAAAGTGTGGGTTTAGTCAAGTCTTTGGTTCCGTTTGGACCGAGTTATTGATTCAGCATTTGAGAAACCGGATCCTGTCTATGCTCCGTTTATCTCTGCCAGTTGTGTTTCCTTAACTGGAGAATAAGCGGATCAAAAGCCCATTCAAATCTTACGAGACAGCGGGAAGGCGCAGTCAGTAATTGTTACTGATGCTTTACCCTGGTCTCCTGAAACCTATTGTGGCTCGCATGTCATATTACAGGGGATAGAGACAAAACAGTACCTGTACCATTACACTGGGTTCACTTAGTGTCAGACTTGGTATCAGGACGTTCCCTAGCGTGTTACGTTAGCGTGTTACGTTCCCCAGTTTTTGTGTTGTGGTTTGTTTGTATGTGTGTGTTTTAGGATGGTTTCCCGGATTCCTCTAAGCAACTGATTGGTCGGCCCCATTGATGATTGGAGCTGACCCCGCCCTTTCGTCAGGAACAGCTGTCTTCAATTACCAACTCCTTCTGAAGCTATATAAGCCAGTGTTCTGTTGATCAGGAGAGAGATGATGAGTGTGTCCTGTGTTGATTGTTGCTAGGGAGCTGATTGGTGTGTCCTGTGTGGGTTGTTTCTCAGATAAAGCTCAGGGTTATATCCTAGGTTGGTTGTTTCTCAGATAGAGCTAAGGGTTATATCCTAGGTTGGTTATTTCTCAGATAGAGCTGAGGGTTATATCCTGGGTTGGTTGTTTCTCAGATAGAGCTGAGGGTTATATCCTGGGTTGGTTGTTTCTCAGATAGAGCTGGAGGCTCCGGACCGGAGGGCGTCGCTGGAGGCTCCGGACCGGAGGGCGACGCTGGAGGCTCCGGACCGGAGGGCGACGCTGGAGGCTCCGGACCGGAGGGCGACGCTGGAGGCTCCGGACCGGAGGGCGTCGCTGGAGGCTCCGGACCGGAGGGCGTCGCTGGAGGCTCCGGACCGGAGGGCGTCGCTGGAGGCTCCGGACTGACGTCCATCGTTGGAGGCCTCATGCCATGGATCCTCACCGGTGGCTTCTTGCCCTGGACCATCACTGTAGGCTTCGTGCCCTGGACCATCACTGGAAGCTTCGTGCCATGGATTATCACTGGAGGCTTATTGCCAATGAATCATCACTGGAGGCTTCTTGCCATGGATCATCACTGGAGGCTTCTTTCCATGGATCATCACTGGAGGCTTCGTGCCATGGATTATCACTGGAGGCTTCGTGCCATGGATTATCACTGGAGGCTTCGTGCCATGGATCACCACTGGAGGCTTCGTGCCATTGATCATCACTGGAGGCTTCTTGCCATGGATCATCACTGGAGGCTTCGTGCCATGGATCACCCCTGGAGGCTTCTTTCCATGGATCATCACTGGAGGCTTCGTGCCGTGGATCACCACTGGAGGCTTCGTGCCATGGATCACCACTGGAGGCTTCGTGCCATGGATCATCACTGGAGGCTTCTTGCCATGGATCATCACTGGAGGCTTCGTGCCATGGATCATCACTGGAGGCTTCGTGCCATGGATCACCACTGGAGGCTTCTTTCCATGGATCATCACTGGAGGCTTCGTGCCATGGATCACCACTGGAGGCTTCTTGCCATGGATCATCACTGGAGGCTTCGTGCCATGGATCATCACTGGAGGCTTCGTGCCATGGATCATCACTGGAGGCTTCGTGCCATGGTTCACCACTGGAGGCTTCGTGCCATGGATGACCACTGGAGGCTTCGTGCCATGGATTATTACTGGAGGTTTCTTGCCATGGATCATCACTGGAGTGGAGAGACATATAGGAGGCCTGGCTCTGGGAGAAGGCACAGGACTCACCAGGCTGGGGGACATGCAGGAGGGTTAGATTTTAGCACAGGCACAGGACTCACCAGGCTGGGGAGACATGCAGGAGGCCTTGTCCTTGGCCGAGGCACCGGATGCACTGGACTGTGGAGGCGCACTGGCGGTCTCGAGCGCAGAGCTAGCAATACTCGTCCTGGCTGGATACCCCCTGTAGCCCGGGATGTGCGGGGAGTTGGAACAGGCCGCACTGGGCTGTGCTGGCGAACTGGAGACACCGTGCGTAGGGCTGGTGCAGTATACCCCGGGCCGAGGAGACGCACTGGAGACCAGATGCGCTGAGCCGGCATCAGCCCTCCTGGCTCGATGCCCACTCTAGCCCGGCCGTTTCGAGGAGCTGCGATGTAGTGCACCGGGCTATGCGTTCGCACTGGGGACACCTTGCGCTTCACCGCATAACACGGGGCCTGCCCAGTCACTCTCTCGCCACGGTAAGCACGGGGAGTTGGCTCAGGTCTCCTACCTGAGTCCGCCAATCTACCCGTGTTCCCCCCAACAACAAAAAAATTCTGGGGCTGCCTCTCGGGCCCGTTACCTCGCGCCAATTCCTCGTAGTGGCGCCGCTCCGCTCTAGCTGCCTCCAGCTCCTCTTTCGGATGGCGATACACCCCCGGCTGTGCCCAGGGTCCTTTGCCGTCCAAAATTTCCTCCCATGTCCAGGAGTCCATGTTCCCACGCTGCTTGGTCCTTTTTTTGGTGGGTGTTTCTGTAACGATTCTCGTCTGGTGAAGGAGAAGAGGACAAAAATGCAGCTTGGTAAGTGTTCGTCATATTTTTATTTAAAACTGAACACTACACAAAATAACAACGATGAGAAAACGAAACAGTTCTGCAAGGTGTACAGACACTACACAGAAAATAAACACCCACACCCAAAATGGGGAAAACAGGCTACCTAAGTATGATTCTCAATCAGAGACAATGATCGACAGCTGCCTCTGATTGAGAACCATACCAGGCCAAACACAGAAATACAATAACATAGAAAAAAGAACATAGACTGCCCACCCCAACTCACGCCCTGACCAAACTAACACAAAGACATAAAAAGGAACTAAGGTCAGAACGTGACAATAACTGTATATATCGGCACCTTTGCATCTCTGTCTTCGATGGCGGCAGCGACTTCCGTCTCCAGTATTGCAACAAGCTACATGTTGGTGTCATGGCGAGGCGACACCTGCATGTAGCGTGTTCTTTCACTTTTCTCAGCCGGGCTGGTGATCAGTTTCTCTAACAATACCCCCTGTAACTCCAGCAGCCTCAATGCCAGCCCCTCACTAATCCTTTTTGGATTCAGGCTGTAAAACTACAACATTTGGAATAAGTCAAATGGTATGAATACTTACTGAAGGGACAAGGTTTTACAACACAGTTACTAAGAGGTGTGTGTGTGTGGGTGGTAAATAAGGGTCATGATCATGTTATTTAGGCTCATTAGATAGTTGTATTACATGACAAATTAAAAGGAAAATGCCACACACTGCTGCTCATGCTCCCAGGTGATTTTATTATAACAACATTTCAACCCTTAGGTTTTCATCAGGCATCCATACCCCAGGTGGGGGTGAAAGGTTCTATAAATGGGGGGTACTCAGTGACATCACTTCCAGAAACAGGAGATAAAAAAATAAAACAGGTTCACAATATCATCATTAAATGTGTATATATATATATATATATATATATATATATATATATACACTGCTCAAAAGAATAAAGGGAACACTTAAACAACACAATGTAACTCCAAGTCAATCACTACGCTGACAGACACAGCAAACCTTCTTGCCACAGCTCGCATTGATGTGCCATCCTGGATGAGCTGCACTACCTGAGCCACTTGTGTGGGTTGTAGACTCCGTCTCATGCTACCACTAGAATGAAAGCACCGCCAGCATTCAAAAGTGACCAAAGCATCAGCCAGGAAGCATAGGAACTGAGAAGTGGTCTGTGGTCACCACCTGCAGAATTACTCCTTTATTGGGGGTGTCTTGCTAATTGCCTATAATTTACACCTTTTGTCTATTCCATTTGCACAACAGCATGCGAAATTTATTGTCAATCAGTGTTGCTTCCTATGTGGACAGTTTGATTTCACAGAAGTGTGATTGACTTGGAGTTACATTGTGTTGTTTAAGTGTTCCCTTTATTTTTTTGAGCAGTATATATATATATATATATATATATATAGCCAGTCTGATGGATAAACTTTTGAATTTCAAGCCACAACTCTTATTTTGAAAAACAAGGACTGCTGGTCGTCAGTGTCGTTGTAGTAAAATGTAAAGCGAATCCTACAGCCTACTGTGCAAGCTAGAGTACCACAGTATGAGTCATAATACCCATAAAACATAGCGGTCAAACACGAAATGATTCCAATAATTTTTCCACCATTACATTTTCCCATAGAGGATTTTAGAAACACTTCAAATAAGGGCTGTGTTTCATGTAGGTTTACCCTGGCATGATGTTTTGATAACTGTGTAAATCTCTCAAGGACAAGGTGAATTTTATCAATATAATTGCCTGTATTTACCCCCCAAAAATGAACTTTGGTAAATGTATTTAAATTGACAATTCTTTGAACTGACTTGTGCAAGTTTTAAATTGACACAATACCTGTTAGCAAAGGTGTAACTATAGATGACATGCAGGAGCTTGCAGGGATTTGTGGTCTTACATGATGTCTACTTTGACGCTAATTAGCATTTTCGAATAGGAGAGCTGAATATATTGATAAAAGTCACCCTGTTCGAGAGAGATTTACATGGTTATCAAAACGTCCCGCCAGGGTAAGCCTTCACGAAACACAGCCCTTATTTTAGGGGTTTCTAAAACGATTGGAACCATTTCCCCGTTTGACCGCTAGGTTTTATGGGTATTATGACACTTTTACCGTGGGGCTCTATTTGGATGGAGATACCGTTATTTGAAAAAATCTCATATTTATTTCGACTTTGGATACAAACCTTAGTTGATGGTGGTACCAACAAAATGCTTATGAGTCATGGTTTACAAAACTCTTCACTTTACTCCTCTCAGTCTTTCCGCTAGCAAATATTTTTGTAGGCAGTTGATGCTGATGAACTGGACATCGATTAGTTAGAATAGCATAGTTTACTGGTCAATGACAGACGTCAACTCGGGATAAATCAAGCAGCAGTATCTAGCCATTTGACTAATAGACGACTGTTAATGAAGATAAGCTCGTGTATCGGGTGCTTTTCGAGCACTCTTAGTTTAGTGGAGTTACCTGGAAAGTTAGCTAGTTATCCAGGTAGCAAGAGGTAGCTAACGTTATCTAGCTAGCAAGATGCGTCGTTATGCTAGCTGGAGATGATAGCTAGCTATGTCGTGTATGTTTTGACCATAGCATTAGCCAGTAGCTAAGGGCTATACTAGGTAGCAGGAATTATCAGCTAATAACGCTAGCTAGATAGTTGGGGCGGTATTACGTTGCTTTTTCCTGTCGATTTCATCTTGCCAGTCCGGGAGAATGGAGGGTACCGATGACGACGTGCCCCTCATCCTGACCTGGGATGATGCTACCAGCGGTCTGTTGAGCGAGGAGACAGAGAGGGGGGACGAGAGTAAGTTTTTGTTGACATCCACATTTTACTGCGTAGCTAGCTGACCCAGCTATCAAACGTTAGATATCAAAGGTGGCTGCAGCCCGTGACAAATCTAATTGCATTTAGAACAGCATATTCATAATGGCTATCGTCATTTTTAGGATTTGTCTTTTGTAATCTGTTAGAACTTTTCTTGTCTCATAATAATGATCATTAGCTTACTTGCTAGGCGCTCAGCTTCAGTCTTCTAATTATATTATATTATTTAAAATGTCCAGCATAGATTGGGCAGCAGAGCGTTGGATTAGTAACCGAAAGGTTGCTAGATCGAATCCCCGAGCTGACAAGGTTAAAATCTGTCGTTCTGCCTCTGTCAAGGCAGTTAACCCACTGTTCCTAGGCCGTCATTGTAAATAAGAATTTGTTCTTAACTGACTTGCCTAGTTAAATATTTTTTTAAAATCAGATTATACGGAACAACTATGAACTGTTCAGAGCCTTATTGTTTTGGTGACCTGTCCTGTTTGGGGGTTGTTGGTTGATGATCAAATCAAATTTGTATTAGTCACATGCGCCGAATACAACAGGTGTAGTAGACCTTACAGTGAAATGCTTATTTACGAGCCCCTAACCAACAATGCCGTTTTTAAAAAAACAGACAAGAAATAAAAGTAACAAGTAAATAAAGAACAGCAGTAAAATAACAATAGCGAGACTATATACAGGGGGGTACCAGTACAGAGTAATGTAGGTAGAGTTGTTATAATGACTATGCATAGATGATGACAACAGAGAGTAGCAGCTGTGTAAAAGAGGGGGGCAATGCAAATAGTCTGGGTAGCCATTTGATTAGATGTTCAGGAGTCTTATGGCTTGGGGGTAGAAGCTGTTTAGAAGCCTCTTGGACTTAGACTTGGCGCTCCGGTACTGCTTGCCGTGCGGTAGCAGAGAGAACAGTCTATGACTAGGGTGGCTGGAGTCTTCAACAATTTTTAGGGCCTTCCTCTGACTCCGCCTGGTATAGAGGTCCTGGATGGCAGGAAGCTTGGCCCCAGTGATGTACTGGGCCGTTCACACTACCCTCTGTAGTGCCTTGTGGTTGGAGGCCGAGCAGTTGCCCTACCAGGGAGTGATGCAACCAGTCAGGATGTCTTTATCACGGAATAAGATAAATGGTTGAGTTTGATGTAATTTGAAATCTTACAAACAAGATTGTCAAACTAATAATATAATTTTTATTTTTTTACCTTTAACGTCTTTTATCTAAATGGGTAAACTCAGATTTTTTTCGTGTTCATATATGTTGGACTATAGATCCTATTTTACATAATCAAAGCTGTTTGTGTTGTGCCAACAATCGGTGAGACATGGCATGCTATTGAACACAGGGTGGGTGTCTTGTTTTTGCTGATGAATGTACTAAAGTTTTAACGTTCAAATGGTACCATAAAGATGGTTAGAGGTCCATACATCAGAGAATGTTGGGAATATCCATTGTTTAAAATTGAATGGTGAATCTTCCATTGGAAACCTATTGAAATCATAGTGTGTTCTGAGTTCACAAGTACTACAGTTGCCATGGCACCCTAGTAGCAGCCTAAGCAGAGAGCTCCTGTAAATATGAACCTATTTAATTATTTGTAAGTCTTTTTAATAGTGTGTTTTTTTATCAGCAGTTTTGTTTTTGACTGGCAGGTCAACTCTTTTTGGCTTGACTGCTAATGATGCATCTGGAGACCAGCTTTTTTTTTTTTTTTCACCTGGTTGCTGGTTCCTGATCTTTTGAAAACATCAATTGAAGAGTCAAATGAAGCTTGAGAGGAATGGAAGATGCAGTTCTGAAGCAAAGGGGTTGTAGTGAGGATGACTAGCTTGTACTCTGAACTGTGTGTGGTGAGCTTTCTGCCTCCCTTAGCTGCTGAGTATTCACTCAAGTGGGTGCCATGCATTGTAAAGGAAGAGAAGTCCAGTAGCTACACAACTCAGGCTGGTTCCCAGAGTAGCCCTCTACAAGATCAACACCAGACTCCATCTTCATCAACCATCTCCCTGAGCTAGGCTACTCACGATGATGTATTGGTTGACCTAACTATACAGTAGCTACACTACTCATGATTATGTATTGGTTGACCTAACAATTTTTTTACCTTTATTTAACTAGACAAGTCAGTTAAGAACAAATTCTTATTTACAATGATGGCCTAGGAACAGTGGGTTAACTGCCTTGTTCAGGGGCAGAACAACAGATTTTTACCTTGTCAGCTCGGGGATTTGATCTAGCAACCTTCGGTTTCTAGTCCAATGCTCTAACCACTAGTCTACCTGCCGCTACAATACAGCAGCTAGGCTACTCATGATGATGCTTGTTTTTTTGTGTGCTTTTGAATCGCTTTGAGATTGTTCTGAAAAGCACGATAGAAATGTCATATATTTTTATTATAGAAATGCAGTGCATTCGGAAAGTATTCAGACCCCTTCCCCTTTTCCAAATTAAGTTACGTTATAGCATTATTCTAAAATTGATTAAATAAAAAAAAATGTCCTCATCAATCGGCACACATAATGACAAAGCGAAAGCAGGTTTTTAGAAATGTTTGCAAATGTATTAAAATAAAAAACAGAAACCTTATTTACGTAAGTATTTATATCCTTTGCTATGAGACTTGAAATTTAGCTCAGCTGCATCCTGTTTCCATTGATTATCCTTGAGATGTTTCTACAACTTGATTGGTGTCCACCTGTGGTAAATTCAATTGATTGGACCTGATTTGGAAAGGCACACACCTGTCTATATAAGGTCCCACAGTTGACAGTGCATGTCAGAGAAGGAATTGTCCGTAGAGCGCCGAGACAGGGTTGTGTCAAGGCATAGATCTGGGGAAGGGTACCAAAACATTTCTGAAGCATTGAAAGTCCCCAAGAACACAGTGGCCTCCATCATTTATAAATGGTAGTAGTTTGGAACCGCCAAGATGGGAGAACCTTGCAGAAGGACAACCATCTTTGCAACACTCCACCAATCAGGCCTTTATGGTAGAGGGGCCAGATGGAAGCCACTCCTCAGTAAAAGGCACATGACAGCCCACTTGGAGTTTGCCAAAAGGCACCTTAAGGACTCTCAGACCATGACAAACAAGATTTTCTGGTCTGATAAAACTAAGATTGAACTCTTTGGCCTGAATGCCAAGCGTCACATCTGTAGGAAACCTGGCACCATCCATCCCTAGGGTGAAGCGTGGTGGCAGCATCATGCTGTGGGGCTGTTTTTCAGCGGCAGGGACTGAGAAACTAGTCAGGATTGAGGAAAAGATTAACGGACCAGAGTACAGAGAAATCCTTGATGAAGACCTGCTCCAGAGCACTCAGAACCTCAGACTGGGATGAAGGTTCACCTTCCAACAGTACAATGACCCTAAGCACACAGCCAAGACAATGCAGGAGTTGCTTCGGGACAAGTCTCCGAATGTCCTCGAGTGGCCCAGCCAGAGCCCGGACTTGAACCGGATCGAACATCTCTGGAGAGACCTGAAAAATAGCTGTGCAGCAACGCTCCCCATCCAACCTGACCGATCCAACAAAATGTGGAAAAAGTCAAGGGGTCTGAATACTTTCCGAATGCACTGTATAGGTAATAGAATAGGCATTCCCATTCAAGTTGTCATTCGACGGTGGGTGGACCGATCGGCCATCTTTCTAGTAGTAAATGGAAGTTAAAATTTCAATTCATTTTCAATGGTGTACCAGCTAAATTGCAGTGGTATGAAGGGATGGCAGGTAGCCCAGCAGTTAAGAGCATTGGGCCAGTGACCGAAAGGTCGCTGGTTTGAATCCCCAAGCCGACAATGTGAAAAATCTGTCTGTGCCCTTGAGCAAGGCACTTAACCCTAATTGCTCCTGTAAGTTGCTCTGGATAAGAGCGTCTGCTAAATGATTAAAATGTAAATGGGATAGGTCCATTTTCTGAATTCTGTTTCTATGATTGAATTGACACCCACCCTGTATTTAAGAATATGCTGTGTCTCAACCGATAAGGGCACAACACAAACACCTCAGATGATCTAACGTGAAAATAAGAACAATCTGAGTTTACGTGTTTTTAGGGAATTGGCATTAAAATGTCTATAAAATAAAAACATTTTGAAGAAATTATTAAATTGTTTGACAACCCTATTTGTAAGCTTTAAAATGTTATCAAACTCAACCGTTTCTCTTTTTCAGTGATGAAGACATGGATGTCTCATGTTAGGGTGGGGTATGCAAAATGGGTGTACTTTGAGCAAAATCTCTTTCTGACCACTATTACCATGGCCAAACATGTATGAAAGGATTAATTCATATATAAAGGTGTGCAGTCAGAAAGTGATTGAAATCATATGGAACGACCATGAACCAAAGAGTACAGAAGCAAATGCATCTACTTGAACAGCGACTGTAAATTATTTGAAGATAAAATAACATAACCCCTTCTAGGACACTCACCAGAGAGGCAGCTCCTCTGCAAGCTGAGGTTAGGTTTTGGCTGACGGCGGTACAGTTTGAGGGTACGGTAGTTTGGGAGGTTCTGCTGATTGTCATCAGAGCAGATAAACGCAGCGCTGGCTTGCTCCTCTGTCGCTTTAAATTAGAAGAGAGAAGTGTCCCCCTGACCCAGAGATCGTGTTTGTGTGTCTCCACTTCAGTAATCCTGTAGCCTTTGTACCTCACACACACACACACACACACACACACACACACACACACACACACACACACACACACACACACTGCAGACTGCAGACTGCCTCTCACATACACACTGGAAATGGCAGCATCAGCAGAGGCAGATACCTCTGTGTGCCCCCCCCCCCCCCCCGCCCCGCGCTGCCCCCCCACCCGCAGCGCACGCAGGGCAGTGTGTGTATGTGTCTCTCTCTAGGGCCCCCCGGGCCTCTCTGTGTGTGTGTGTGTGTGTGTGTGTGTGTGTGTGTGTGTGTGTGTGTGTGTGTGTGTGTGTGTGTGTGTGTGTGTGTGTGTGTGTGTGTGTGTGTGTGAGCTCCTCTGGAAGTGGACAGGAAAAGGACTGGTGTTTTTCCAGGATATCTGGAGCGGGAGGAGGGCTGACTACCCTGGGGCCTGGGAGGAGAAGATTGTTCCACATGCAGTAGAGAGCAGGACACAGCAAAAGGAGGCCTGCTTTAAAACACACAGCCTTGAGTAGACCGTCACTCAGGCTCCGGCTCACGACAGGACATGATCCAGCTGCTGGCTTTGTTCTTGTGATTTAGCATAGTTGGAGAAGCCACTGTGGAGGAAAGAGAGGATTTCTGTAGTATTTTCCTCTTAGCCCAGAGGACTCACCAGGACTGCCCTGTGTGTGTTTGTATGGGCCTGTGGAACCACAGGCAGGCACGGGGCCTGACCTCAGTACGTTGTTGACGGGAGCTCTGAATGTTTTATTGTTCTGAAAAACAAACGAGTGGCTGGGACTTTACCCACAGACACAGTGCTATTAGGACAACAGCAGATACTAGGCCACTTCATTATCACCACGTAGCCAGAGGCCTGAGAGAACAGGAGCCTCACCAGGATTATTATCACTCAACTGGAGTTTGATCCCTACACAGCAGCAGACTGAGCTCAGAACACACTACTGTCACAGTACCTGAATAGGCTTCGGTGTGCAGGATCCGACTGGCTGACAGCTGGCTGGCATAATATCGATGACTCCAGCCTACTTGGCACTCAGATCCAGTGATCACAGATGTCTCCTCCTCTATTTAGGAATTACAGACAGACATCTACTACACATCAACTAAGGATTTAACTGCTTGGTTTTATGAGGATTTTTTTTTAAATTCGTTTTTAGATCTGTCTTTTTTTAGAGTCAATGGTTAGCTGGTTGTATATTATCTTTAGTAAGCATGACTTAAAGTTGGATTCAAATATGGGTTGGGTTGATTTGAAGGATTATTTATATCGTTGTTTCAGAGACTGAAGTCATATTGTAAGCACTTAGGGTAAGTTTAAGACGGTAGTTTAGATTTTCCTCAGCCTGCTAAGGCTCCAGACAGCCAAACCAGACATCGCACGGATCTAATCAGGACCTTCATCAGGAGGAGACACCACTTCCTGTCTATAACTTGAAGGACACTCCTCAGTCGAACATCAGTGAAGAGCGGCGTTGTCGGTTATAAAAACTGAGCCATGTGCACAGAGAGCAGAACTGAGTTCAAAGGTGAAACTGCGCTGAGCGGAGAGAGGGAGGAGCCCAGAGAGGGAGAGAGGAAGGGAAAACGAGGTTAAGAGAAGCGAAAGGGTAAGAGAAGTTGTAACTCCAGAGAGTGTGACTGTGCATTCTGGACTCCCCAGTCTCCCAGGCTGAGGTAGGCTGCTGACAGAGGCTGTGGGATCCTACCCTAGCCCTTTGACTGAAGAGAGACACTCTGGATGGTTCATCTGTCCACCAGCTGTCATCGGACGCTCCAGCAACATTTGTTTTTCATTTAATGTTTTGTTTGTTCCTGGGACAGAGGACATACCTGTCTCTAAGAACACAGGGTGAACCACCTGCTCTGCGTGTGTCTGGAACTCTGAGCTGTGGTGAACCTCCGTCTGTGGACCCCTGTGGGGGATCTGTTTTTACATTGTCTCTCTGACGTGTGTCCATGTGCAGTGGAATGTTAGCCCGTGCGTGTCCCTGGAGGCGCGAGGACGCTGGACCTGTAAACTGTGAATGACACACACACTGCTTTAGTGGACCACGTCCCCACACCCAAACACACACTCAAACTCCTGGACCACTGGTAGCTAGCAGAGCCATGGAGTGTTCGGCTGTGCAGACGGAGACTCCTGGTATCCATGACAACAGTGTAGAGTTGACCCTGGAGGAGAGTCCGGTCCTCATCTCCTCATTCTGCACCGAGCTACAGCTAGATAGCGTGGGTATGTGTGGGTATGTGTGGGTGTGTTGTGTGTGTGTGTGCTTGCATGTAGGATATGTTGTGAACATGCAGGATACAGTGCTGTTGAAGCCGTCCCACCAGTTTGTCTACTCTAGTGTGTATTAGCTCCGTAATAGTATAGGACACGACTAAATATATCTGTCAGGTTTTGGAGGCTCTTTAATTATTTTGTATTAACGAATGAATAATGTTGTGGTTGTTTCTTCTGTGTAGATGGAGGAGGGGGGTATGACATAGTGAATAACCAGGTGATACCAACACCGGGGCCACCACCAAACTACAGATCACACAATGCCTCCCTTCAACAAAGCTGGGAGATTAACTACCAGGAAGCAGCCATCTATCTACAGGTACACACACACACAGCCATTTTGGCATGTTGGCTAGCTAGACTATATTACTGTCTGCTTGGTATTTACTTTGAAAGTTAGATGGTAATGATTAGCTACATTGTAATGTTATGAGTAGTAAGCTGACTGTAAGAAAGTCTAGCTATGGTGGGACACATCAGCATCTTGTGACAGGTAGCTCATGTGAGTTTGTGTGCTAAACCTTTTGTGTACTGTTGTGTCTATGACTACCATTAAATGTGAAGACTGTTATTTTATTAAATCAATTCTCTGTGTAATTATTATTATGTGATTAAACTAATCAGGTCAACTTTAATTAACTAGGAAGTCGGGGCACCATGGGAAAATGTTTATAGAGTCTCTATTTCCCAAATCCACTCTTCAGATATTTTCATATCTTATCAAAACAGTCGCTTATTAATGAATTATTATTACCTCATCAGTTCTCATTACTGAACGTCACAAACCCTTGGATATCTGCACGAACCCTAGCCTAAATGATGAATCAGTGATATACAAATTGGCTTAATTATTTATTTACTAACTAACTAAACAATTACAGAAATATATAACAAACAAACAGTAGATATTTGGGTTACTACATGATACAAAGAAAAAGTCCCTAGCGGACAAAGCCAATATGACAGCTTGATAGACAAAGGGGTGGGGACTGAGAAAGAGCGGGAAAGACAAAATGGATTCACTCCACACAGTTGATAATTATATTAATTGAAATGCTAATCTTTTGCACATGAACGGCCGCTCATTCGAGAATAATTGCAATGTATATATTTACACCCATATGTTGTTGTTGTTGTCTTCTCTGTTGGAATCGCCGGTCCGTCTGCTGGAGAGTCAGTTCATCAGAGAGTCTGGTTAACTTTCCCAGAAGTTACAATGTCCTTTGTGGTTGTAGCTTTCTCTGCGGCTCTGGATAGTTTCTGTTGTAATGGATACGTCAGGCCTACAGATGGTCGTTGCATAGTAAAGATGCTTCCGCGGTTGTCGGTATTCTCGTACTAGACTTACGTAATTTCCAGCTGCAGACTAGTAATTATACGTCTAGGATTTGCTCTTATTCTGTAGTGATTGATAGTCTCGGAGCTTAACCATTTCCAGCCGTGTAGCCAAAACTACAGCTGTATGGTCTCCGTGGCCTATAGCCTTGTAGTTCTTAACCATTTCAACATGTAGCGTCAGCTCCATATTTTCTGGTCAAATGTACATTTCGTCAGGAGTGGGTTTTATAAACTTCTGAGAAAGAAGCAGTCTATGACGCTGACGTAATGTCTATGCTCACGTGGGCGTGGCCATTGATTTAGTTAACTTTATATGAAAACCCATGTTTTCTCATTTAGAAGGTTAACATCACATTACATCTCTTCACAAATAGTTTCATGTTTAATCACATACGTTTCACAATATTTAGATGTAAACCTGATAGCTGGGAAATGTACACTAAGAGATACAGTTATGTGTGTTTCCTGTCTTCATGAGATCACCAAATGAAACACACTTGTCATGACTCTCTTTTAAGTGTCCACGGACCACTCCCACATTCTCTCAAATATAAATATTGTTTAGTTATTCAAACTTTCGATGTCCAAGTGACTTTCTGTGTTCCACAGTTTACATATCAATCTCGAACACTACAGAGCATAGGGGCAGCGTATTTTATGACCGACCATAAAACAGCCAACTTCCCGCTCTCCCCCTCTACGAGCGAGTGCACGCTGTAGAGCGGACCCACTGTAACCTGATTCTTCAGATGGTCACAGGAGAGTTATGACAGTACATTTTATTTGTAGCTATAGGTATAGCTCAGGTGAATGGTAGAGAGCTGTAGAACAAATGTATCATTTTCACACTTGTATTATTAAACAGAATTCAGATGCAAGTGTGTGTGTGTGTGTGTGTGTGTGTGTGTGGTCGGTCCATAGGAAGGAGAGAACAATGATAAGTTCTTCACACATCCTCGGAATCCAAAGGCGCTGGCAGCATACTTGTTTGCTCACAACCACCTGTTCTACATGATGGAGCTGCTAACAGGACTCCTACTGATGGTGCTCTCTCTCTCTGAGGCTCCCGCTGTACCATCACTACGCCTGGATGTTTATGTACGTACACACTGCCACTGCCACACACACTGCTACTGGTCCACACCACTCTGGAATTGCTGGGTTAGGGTTAGAGGTCAGAGGTTAGGGGGGAAAGGCTAAAGGATGTGTTCTGTCTCTGTAGGTCCATGCCACTCTGGAGTTATTGGCTCTGGTTATGGTGGCGTTTGAACTCTGCATGAAGCTGCGCTGGCTCGGCTTCCACACATTTATCAGACACAAGAGGACCATGGTGAAGGTACATACTAGAGGTTGACCGATTAATCGGAATGGCCGATTAATTAGGGCCAATTTCAAGTTTTCATAACAATCAGTAATCTGTATTTTTGGACACCTTTATTAAACTACGCAAGTCAGTTAAGAACACATTCTTATTTTCAATGACGGCCTAGGAACGGTGGGTTAACTGCCTTGTTCAGGGGAAGAATGACAGATTTTTACCTTGTCAGCTCGGGGATTCGTTTTTGTAACCTTCCGGTTACTAGCCCAACGCTCTAACCACCTGCCTTACATTACACTCCACGAGGAGCCTGCATGGCAGGCTGACTACCTGTTACGCGAGGGCAGCAAGAAGCCAAGTTAAGTTGCTAGCTAGCAATAAACTTATCTTATAAAAAACAATCAATCTTAACATAATCACTAGTTAACTACACATGGTTGATGATATTTACTAGTTTATCTAGCGTGTCCTGCGTTGCATATAATCGATGCGGTGCCTGTTAATTTCTCATCGAATCACAGCCTACTTCGTCAAATGGGTGATGATTTAACAAGCGCATTCGCGAAAAAAGCACTGTCATTGCACCAATGTGTACCTAACCATAAACATCAATGCCTTTCTTTAAAATCAATACACAAGTATATATTTTTAAACCTGCATATTTAGTTAATATTGCCTGCTAACATGAATTTCTTATAACTAGGGAAATTGTGTCACTTCTCCTGCGTTCCAGAATTGTACATAATTATGACATAACATAGAAGGTTGTACAATGTAACAGCAATATTTAGACTTAGAGATGCCATCCGTTAGATAAAATACGGAACGGTTCCGTATTTCACTGAAAGAATAAACGTTTTGTTTTCGAAATGATAGTTTCTGGATTTGACCATATTAATAACCTAAGGCTCGTATTTCTGTGTGTTATTATGTTATAATTAAGTCTATGATTTGATATTTGATAGAGCAGTCTGACTGAGCGATGGTAGGCAGCAGCAGGCTCGTAAGCATTCATTCAAACAGCACTTTCGTGTGTTTGCCAGCAGCACTTCGCTGTGCTTCAAGCATTGAGCTGTTTATGACTTCAAGCCTATCAACTCCCGAGATTAGGCTGGTGTAACCGATGTGAAATGGCTAGCTAGTTAACAGGGTGCGCGCTAATAGCGTTTCAAACGTCACTCGCTCTAAGACTTGGAGTAGTTGTTCCCCTTGCTTTGGTGGAGCGATGGGTAACGATGCTTCGAGGGTGGCTGTTGTCGATGTGTTCCTGGTTCGAGCCCAGGTAGGGGCGAGGAGAGGGACGGAAGCTATACTGTTACACTGGCAATACTAAAGTGCCTATAAGAACATCCAATAGTCAAAGGTATATGAAATACAAATGGTATAGAGAGAAATAGTCCTATAATTCCTATAATAACTACAACCTAAAACTTCTTACCTGGGAATATTGAAGACTCATGTTAAAAGGAACCACCAGCTTTCATATGTTCTCATGTTCTGAGCAAGGAACTTAAACGTTAGCTTTTTTACATGGCACATATTGCACTTTTACTTTCTTCTCCAACACTTTGCTTTTGCATTTTTTAAACCAAATTGAACATGTTTCATTATTTATTTGAGGCTAAATTGATTTTGTTGATGTATTATATTAAGTTAAAATAAGTGTTCATTCAGTATTGTTGTAATTGTCATTATTACAAATACATTAAAAAAATCGGCCGATTAATCTGTATCGGCTTTTTTGGTCCTCCAATAATCGGTATCGGTGTTGAAAAATCATAATCGGTCGACCTCTAGTACATACACACAACTGTATAGGAGCATCCCAAGCAGTGCATATAGATTGCAAACAAGAGTGGACCCTATATACTCACGAGAGTGACACAGTATTGCCTGTCAGATGGTTTACAAACAGTTATAGTTTCACCATTTCATCTGACTGACAGCTGGTCTCTCCTGTGTGTAGACGTGTGTGTTGCTGCTCCAGTTTGTGGAGGCCATAGTGGTTCTGATCCGGCAGACGTCACACTTGCGTGTGACCAGAGCTCTCAGACCCATTTTCCTGGTGGATTGCAGATACTGTGGTGCCGTGCGCAGGTACACACACACACACACACACACACACACACACACACACACACACACACACACACACACACACACAACGCAGATACATCACATACACACCTTTACCTGTATTACCTCGCACTGCTTTGTTGTTTCCAAAGTGTGAATAACTGTTGTTGTCACCCTCTTGTCCAATCAGAAACCTGCGTCAAATCTTCCAGTCCCTTCCCCCTTTTATAGATATCCTGCTGCTGCTGCTCTTCTTCATGGTCATCTTCGCCATCCTGGGTGAGACACACAAACACACACATCTTGGCTGTTCATCGAAGTTGATAATGACATTGATCCTAAATGACAATCCTCGAAGAGCCTCCAAAAACAGTGGAAATTCTATGATCTTACAAACAACTGTACCTTGAAATCTAAAACAAAATCTAAATTAAATTATGTTCTATTATGCCTCTCTGAGTATGGATCTGTTCTCTCTCTACAGGCTTCTGTCTGTTCTCGCCTAACACTTCTGATCCAGTAAGTGAAACAGTTTGACTGACATTTTCAGTATGTTGTGCCTCTGTAGACTGCTAGTTGTGGTGCTAACTGGAGGGGACTGTCTCATACTGTTTTGTCTGGCTTTTCTCTTCTCAGTACTTCAACACTCTGGAGAACAGCATCGTTAGTCTTTTTGTGCTACTGACCACCGCAAAGTAAGACTTGCTCATCTACCACACACCGTAACTCCTACTTTATACACCTGTGTCTCTAATAGTCTGAAATGTTTCATGCTCTGTCACTGTTGTGATTGTAATGCTCTCTCAAGGAAGCATAGTGACTGTTGTGATTGTAATACTCTCAAGGAAGCATAGTGACTGTTGTGATTGTAATACTCTCTCAAGGAAGCATAGTGACTGTTGTGATTGTAATGCTCTCTCAAGGAAGCATAATGACTGTTGTGATTGTAATACTCTCTCAAGGAAGCATAGTGACTGTTGTGATTGTAATGCTCTCTCAAGGAAGCATAGTGACTGTTGTGATTGTAATACTCTCTCAAGGAAGCATAGTGACTGTTGTGATTTGTAATGCTCTCTCAAGGAAGCATAGTGACTGTTGTGATTGTAATGCTCTCTCAAGGAAGCATAGTGACTGTTGTGATTGTAATGCTCTCTCAAGACAGCATAGTGACTGTTGTGATTGTAATACTCTCTCAAGGATGCATAGTGACTGTTGTGATTGTAATGCTCTCTCAAGACAGCATAGTGACTGTTGTGATTGTAATGCTCTCTCAAGACAGCATAGTGACTGTTGTGATTGTAATGCTCTCTCAAGACAGCATAGTGACTGTTGTGATTTGTAATGCTCTCTCAAGACAGCATAGTGACTGTTGTGATTTGTAATGCTCTCTCAAGACAGCATAGTGACTGTTGTGATTTGTAATGCTCTCTCAAGACAGCATAGTGACTGTTGTGATTTGTAATGCTCTCTCAAGGAAGCATAGTGACTGTTGTGATTTGTAATGCTCTCTCAAGACAGCATAGTGACTGTTGTGATTTGTAATGCTCTCTCAAGACAGCATAGTGACTGTTGTGATTGTAATGCTCTCTCAAGGAAGCATAGTGACTGTTGTGATTTGTAATGCTCTCTCAAGGAAGCATAGTGACTGTTGTGATTGTAATACTCTCTCAAGACAGCATAGTGACTGTTGTGATTTGTAATGCTCTCTCAAGACAGCATAGTGACTGTTGTGATTGTAATGCTCTCTCAAGGAAGCATAGTGACTGTTGTGATTTGTAATGCTCTCTCAAGGAAGCATAGTGACTGTTGTGATTTGTAATGCTCTCTCAAGACAGCATAGTGACTGTTGTGATTGTAATGCTCTCTCAAGACAGCATAGTGACTGTTGTGATTTGTAATGCTCTCTCAAGACAGCATAGTGACTGTTGTGATTTGTAATGCTCTCTCAAGACAGCATAGTGAATGTTGTGATTGTAATGCTCTCTCAAGACAGCATAGTGACTGTTGTGATTTGTAATGCTCTCTCAAGACAGCATAGTGACTGTTGTGATTGTAATGCTCTCTCAAGGAAGCATAGTGACTGTTGTGATTTGTAATGCTCTCTCAAGGAAGCATAGTGACTGTTGTGATTGTAATACTCTCTCAAGGAAGCATAGTGACTGTTGTGATTGTAATACTCTCTCAAGACAGCATAGTGACTGTTGTGATTTGTAATGCTCTCTCAAGACAGCATAGTGACTGTTGTGATTGTAATGCTCTCTCAAGGAAGCATAGTGACTGTTGTGATTTGTAATACTCTCTCAAGACAGCATAGTGACTGTTGTGATTGTAATGCTCTCTCAAGGAAGCATAGTGACTGTTGTGATTGTAATGCTCTCTCAAGACAGCATAGTGACTGTTGTGATTTGTAATGCTCTCTCAAGACAGCATCAGTGGTGGAAAAAGTACCCAGGTGTCATACTTGAGTAAATGTTAAGATAACTTAAAAGAAAATTAGTCACCCAGTAAAATACTACTTGAGTAAAAGTCTAAAAGTATTTGGTTTGAAATAAACTTCATATATAGTATCAAAAATAAGAGTATAAATACATTTTCAAATTCCTTATTCCTCTTATTTTTTTAAGGGTTGGCCTGGGGCACACTCCAACACTCAGACATAATTTACAAACGAAGCATGTGTGCTTGTCTTTTTCTTGTTGTCAAATCCCTGCCAAAAGTCATGTGACCTAAGCGCTTCCAAATATGGAGTTGCAGGTTTGCCATATCTGTCATGTTTGCGCATATCTCTCCTATGTGCAAATCTTTATGGCAGTCATTTTACTTAAGGCGCAAGGAAAATACCTGCATATCTGTAGTTATAAAAAATGTTTAATGCAATATATCGATTTACAAATACAAATCAAAAGGTGTTTGTTTGTGGATAGTGAATTGCATTTGTGGATTGGTGATTTACATTTGTGGATTGGTGATTTGTGAATACATTTGGCATGATATTGATCCCATAAAGGAGCTCTCTCCTTCAGAGTGAATGGGAGTCTATTGGGCGCTAGCTCAAAAACCCAACATTAGCACGAATTTCGTCAACAAAAAGTAAAACATTGCAATTATTTTCCGAGATGTGAGATAATTAATTTTCTATCTGTAGTATCTTATAGCTTTGGAATCGTGACATTACGTACTTTTTAGGAAAATAGCCACGTTTCTCAACATATAGACTAACTTTGAGAAGGGATTGCGTGACGATGAGCTTAGCAACCGCGTGGCACAGCATGACAACGTGAGTGCGATTGGTCGACAGTCTGCTGGTTGGGGCGTTAAACGTTCCTTTAGCCATTAGATTCCTATCTTCTTTCTATAATATCTCTGGCAACGGCATCATGCAATGCACCCTGGACTAATGAGGCAGACAATTAGGAAAAATGTGCTAGACCCTCCATTAAATTACACATTTCTCGAGGTAGGAATATCACAAAAATATGATCAATGGCTCAATCAAGAAAAGACATCCGAGTTATGACATCAGTCAGTATTGAAATCTGACATGTATGATAGACGTTTTTACAATCTAAAAGTCGTATTCCTATTAACTTCCAGTGTCGTGGGAGCGACTTTATCACAGTGCTACGACATACCTGACAGATTTCTGCCTGCTTGAACGCCAATAGCTCAGATACTCAGGAAAACGTGAAATGACCCAGGGAATCGATAGAACATCACTCAAAATGGGTGAACCTTTCCTTTAAGTACTGTAAAGGGTTGCATCAATTCAAATCTGGTATCAGGATAAAATGTGATTCAGAGTCACCGAATATACTTGTAAGTATTTTTATTAAACTCAAGCGATAAATGGTAAATGCAATTTTCGTATACTGTATACGGGTTCACTGTAACACATCGCAGGGTAGAACAGAGAACTAACAGGATGTAATTAAACAGCTGTTCTTATACTGTGATAGACGTAGTTCCAACCCGTCTGTTGGCCTATCACAGTAGAGGCTGAGCGTGGTTTAAACTTGCTCAGCCTATCGCAGGCGCTCAGGCTGGTCCCAGCCCCCTAGCGCTCCAGATGTCCGAGTCTGTTGCTTTGTAGATTACGCTCCCACACCTTAGAGACTGAGGTCAGACAGTTCTGTAACATTGTTTGAGCTATTTGCACCTGCATAGAAAGCATACTGTTCCCGCTCAAGGTTAACCACAGCTTCTCAGCACACTATCCGGGGCAAAATGATACTTCCAGCACACACACACAGGCACACATGCACAAAGCAGATACAGCATACAATATTCAATCACAAATGATGTGGTGGCGGGCTATAGTGCATAAAACACAGATCCTCACAGTACTTTACACCACTGAACAGCATAGTGCTTGTTGAGATTGTATTACTCTCAAGACAGTATAGTACCTAATGAGATTGCTGGTGTCCTGTTTCCTCTAGCTTCCCAGACGTGATGATGCCAGCATACTCTAGGAACCGCTGGTCCTGTGTCTTCTTCATCGTCTACCTTTCCATTGAACTCTATTTCATCATGAACCTGGTACACATACACACACACACATGCTGTTGTTTCCTCCCTGTGTACACTGTGGCCATGGTTTGATAGTGTGTTTGTGTTGCAGCTTCTGGCAGTGGTGTTCGATACGTTTAACGGTGTTGAGAAGATGAAGTTTAAATCTCTGATGCTCCACAAACGCTCGGCTATCGACCATGCCTTCCAACTGCTGGTCAGCAGACAGGTACACATACACACACCCAGGTAGTGTCGGTAGGCTGTTGTAACTTGTGTGTAACTGTTGCATTTCGTGCGTGTGTGTTTGCTCCTTAGAGGCCAATGGGTGTGTCTCTGAAGCAGTTTGATGGTCTAATGCGTTTCTACAGACCCCGTATGTCTGCCAGAGACCGCTTCCTCACATACAAAGCCCTAAACACTGCAGGAGCACCCATGCTCAGGTAACACACACACATACTGTATGAGCACACACATACTATAAGTGTTTTTTTTTAAAGAGGTGTGTGTGATGTTCTGTTGCAGCCTAGATGACTTCTATAAATTCTATGAAGTAATTGGCCTCAAATGGAAGGTAAGCCTAACACACACACACACACACAAATACACAGTTCGCATATGTCTCTGTGTGGATTTGCCTAAATCTATTCTCCCCTATTTATTTGGACAGTGAAGCAAACATTTTTACATTTGGCTTTATACTCCAGCATTTTGGATTTGAGATCAAATGTTTCATATGAATTTCTCCTTTTATTCTGGGGTATTTTCATACATACACTACATGACCAAAGGTACGTGGACACCTGCTCGTCGAACATCTCATTCCAAATTCATTGGCATTAATATGGGATTGGTCCCCCCTTTTCTGCTATAACAGCCTCCACTCTTCTGGGAAGGCTTTCCACTAGATGTTGGAACATTGCTGCGGGGACTTGCGTCCATTCAGACACAAGGGCATTAGTGAGGGCGGGCACTGATTTTGGGTGATTTTGCATGGCTCGCAGTCGGTGTTCCAATTCATCCTAAAGGTGTTCGATGGGGTTGAGGTCAGGGCTCTGTGCAGGCCAGTCAAGTTCTTCCACATCGATCGCGACAAACCATTTCTGTATGGAGCTCGCTTTGTGCATGGGGGCATTGTTATGCTGAAACAGGAAAGGGCCTTCCCCAAACTGTTGCCACAAAGATGGAAGCATAGAATCGTTTAGAATGTCATTGTATGGTGCACCGTTAAGATTTCCCTTCACTGGAACTAACGGGCCTAGCCGAAACCATGAAAAACAGCCCCAGACCATTATTCCTCCACCAAACTTTATAGTTGGCACTATACATTGGTGCAGGTAGCGTTCTCCTGGCATCTGCCAAAAACCCAGATTTGTCAGTTTGACTGCCAGATGGTGAAGCGTGATTCATCACTCCAGAGAGCGCGTTTCCACTGCTCCAGAGCTTTACATTGCGCATGGTGACGCTTTGCATTGCGCATGGTGATCTTAGGCTTGTGCGCGGCTACTCGGCCATGGAAACCCATTTCATGAAGCTCCAGACGAACAGTTCTTGTGCTGAGATCTGCCAGAGGCAGTTCCAGAGGCAGTTGCAACCAACGACAGATGATTTTTACGCGCTTCAGCACTTGATGGTCCCGTTCTGTGAGCTTGTGTGGCCTACCACTTTGCTGCTGAGCCGTTGTTGCTCCTAAACGATTCCACTTCACAATATCAGCACTTACCATTTACCCGGGCAGCACTAGGAGGGCCGGAATTTGATGAACTGACTTGTTGGAAAGGTGGCATCCTATGACGGTGCCACATTTGAAAGTCACTGAGCTCTTCAGTAAGGACATTCTAATGCCAATGTTTGTCTATGGAGATTACATGGCTGTGTGCTTGATTTTATACACCTGTCAGCAATGGGTATGGCTAAAATAGCCGAATACACTAATTTGAAAGGGTGTACTTTTGTTTATATAGTGTATTTGTTTTACCGTTTAGAAATGAAAGCACTTTATGTACTTAGTCCCCCCATTTGAAAACATATTGTTTTCGTAAGTATTTGGTTATGTTGTGCCCAATTAAGAGTAAAGGAATACTTTGGGATTTTGGCAATGAGGCCCTTTCTACTTCCCCAGAGTCAGCTGAACTCATGGTTACCATTTTTATGTCTTGTGTCCAGTTAGAAGGAAGTTAGAGGTAGTTTCACAAGCCAATGCTAACCAGTGTTCGCACAATGACTTGAAGTCTATGGGTATCTGATATCGTGCTAGCAGATACCCATAAACTTCCAGTCATTGCGCTAAAGTTAGCAATTGGGTTAGCGCTAGTTACCAATTTCCTTCAAACTGCATGCAGAGACATAAAAATTGTATCAACGAGTTCATCTGACTCTGGGGAAGTAGATAAAGGGCCTCATTGACAAAATCCTGAAGTATCACTTTAATCTTAATTGGGCACATGATAATCCGAAACACAACAAAACAAAATCCAAATGCAACCAACAAGTTTGTAGAGACACAAGCTTGATATAATCATTGTGTGCTAGGAATGTGGGACCAAATACAAAAATTTTGACTACTTTAATACACATATAAGTGAATTTCTCCAAATACTTATAGCACTATCAAATGGGGGAACTAGATACATAAAGTGCTTTCATTTCTAAACGGTAAAACAGATACAGTTGAAGTCGGAAGTTTACATACACTTAGGTTGGAGTCATTAAAACTAGTTTTTCCAACAACTCCACAAATTTCTTGTTAACAAACTATAGTTTTGTCAGGTCGGTTAGCACATCTACTTTGTGCATGACACAAGTCATTTTTCCAACAATTGTTTAGAGACAGATTATTTCACTTATAATTCACTGTATCACAATTCCAGTGGGTCAGAAGTTTACACACACTAAGTTGACTGTGCCTTTAAACATCTTGGAAAATTCCAGAAAATGATGTCGTGGCTTTAGAAGTTTCTGATAGGATAATTGACAACATTTGAGTCAATTGGAGGTGTACCTGTGGATGTATTTCAAGGCCTACCTTCAAACTCAGTGCCGCTTTGCTTGACATCATAGGAAAATGATAAGAAATCAGCCAAGACCTCAGAAAAAAATTGTAGACCTCCACAAGTCTGGTTCATCCTTGGGAGCAATTTCCAAACACCTGAAGGTACCACGTTCATCTGTACAAACAATAGTACACAAGTCTAAACACCATGGGACCATGCAGCCGTCATACCGCTCAGATGAACGTCCTTTGGTGTGAAAAGTGCAAATCAATCCCAGAACAACAGCAAAGGACCTTGTGAAGATGCTGGAGGAAACGGGTACAAAGTATCTATATCCAAAGTAAAACCAAGTCCTATATCGACATAACCTGAAAGGCCACTCAGCAAGGAAGAAGTCACTGCTCCAAATCCGCAATAAAAAAGCCAGACTACGGTTTGCAACTGCACATGGGGACAAAGATCGTACTTTTTGGAGAAATGTCCTCTGGTCTGACGAAACAAAAATAGAACTGTTTGGCCATAATGACCATCGTTATGTTTGGAAGAAAAAAGGGGGAGCCCTGCAAGCCGAAGAACACCATCCCAACCGTGAAGCAAGGTGGTGGCAGCATCATTTTGTGGTGGTGCTTTGCTGCAGGAGGGACTGGTGCACTTCACAAAATAGATGGCATCATGAGGAAAGAAAATGATGTGGATATATTGAAGCAACATCTCAAGACATCAGTCAGGAAGTTAAAGCTTGGTCACAAATGGGTCTTCCAAATGGACAATGACCACAAGCATACTACCAAAGTTGTGGCAAAATGGCTTAAGGACAACAAAGTCAAGGTACTGGAGTGGCCATCACAAAGCCCTGACCTCAATCCCATAGAAAGTTTGTGGGCAGAACTGAAAAGCATGTGCGAGCAAGGAGGCCTCCAAACCTGACTCAGTTACACCAGCTCTGTCAGGAGGAATGGACCAAAAATCACTCAACTTATTCTGGGAAGCTTGTGGAAGGCTACCTGAAACGTTTGACCCAAGTTAAACAATTTTAAAGGCAATGCTACCAATACTAATTGAGTGTATGTAAACTTCTGACCCACTGGGAATGTGATGAAAGAAATCAAAGCTGAAAGAAATCATTCTCTCTACTATTATTCTTTCATTTCACATTCTTAAATTAAAGTGGTGATCCTAACTGACCGAAGACAGGGAATTTTTACCAGGATTAAATGTCAGGAATTGTGAAAAACTGAGTTTAAATGTATTTGGCTAAGGTGTATGTAAACTTCCACCTTCAACTGTATGTTTGACATTACGAAACATTTGGTCTCCAATTCAAAATACTGGAATATAGACCCAAATGAAAAGTTTTAGCTCCATTGTCCAAATAAATATGTAGGGGAGTGTGTGTATATATATATATATATATATATATATATATATATATATATATATATATATATATATATATATATATATATATATATATATATATATATATAATATATATATATATATATATATATAATATATATATATATATATATAATATATATATATAATATATATATATATATATATATATAATATATATATATATATATATAATATATATATATATATATATACACCTCACTGATGTGTGCCTGCGTGCGTGTGATTGTACTCTGTAGGCACGGCGGAGCGGGGAACACTGGTTTGATGATCTTCCACACACTACTTTTCTTATCTTCAAAGGTGACTTGTATTTTTCCCTTTTTCCCATCGCATCCACTGCTGTGTTCCTCTCTTCTTATCTGAGGTGACTGACTGACATCCTTCTGTTAATGTTTCTACCAGGCATCAACCTGCTGGTCAAGTCTAAAGCCTTCCAGTACACCATGTGTAAGTGGACATCCACTATTAGTAGTATTAGCTATAGTACTATCATCTGTGTTGTAAACCTTGGACCAAACTTAACTCTCAGACAGGACTAACCCTAGGACACATTTAACTCTCCTCTCTCTCCTCTGTAGATGTGGTGGTGGCCGTCAACGGAGTGTGGATCCTCGTAGAAACCTACATGTTGAATAGTAACTAAACCTATTCCCAGACTATTAAGTACTTTTAATGCAGATTCCCTATTTTGCATGATTTTTAATTCAGGACTAGCCTTAATCTGGGTTCAGGAAATCATCCCTAAGTGTCAAGTAGGTACCGACAAGTTGAACAGTAAGGTTGATTCTGATCTCTGTCCCCTCTCTCTGCAGGTGGATTCTCCTCGTCCAGAATAGTCCCCTGGAGCTACATTGTCTTCCTCACCAGTAAGATCACGCACATACAGACACACCGAGAGCCACATCCTTTTCGTCACTAGTGAGAACACACATTTTTACTCCGCTCGCTCTCTTTTTCTTCGTCTCGCTCTTTTTCAATCTCTAGTCTATGGGGTGGAGGTGTTGTTGAAGGTAACGGGCATGGGCCCGTTGGCCTACTTCAGCTCCGGCTGGAACCTGTGAGTAGACCATTAAACCCTTAAAGCCTTACCCCTAACCCTCAACCCTTAGCTTGTCCAATGTGTTTATTCAGTAGCATAACAGCCATCAATGTCTCTGTGTTCGCCTCACCAGGTTTGACTTCTCTGTGACGGTGTTTGCCTTTCTGGGCTTGATTGCCCTAGCCTTCGACATGGAGCCCTTCTACTTCATTGTGGTGCTCAGACCACTGCAGCTACTCAGGTGGGTTACCACGACAACACGCACGTATGTTGTCAGGGGGGCAATTAGTTTGTGTGGGTATTTTGTTTAGGTGCATATATGTGTGTTACCGGTATGTAGATTCATAAATATTTTGTTGATCATCATGTCTTAAGTATGTGCACTCTATTAGGTTGTAAGTGTGTGAGTGTGTATGTGTACTCTCTCTTAGGTTGTTTAAGATAAAGCAGAGGTATCGTAACGTGTTGGACACCATGTTTGAACTCTTCCCGAGGATGGCAAGGTAACAACTTTGCCCCCTGAACCATAACCCACCATATTACATACAACGCATGTACAGTTGAAGTCGGAAGTTTACATACACTTAGGTTGGAGTCATTAAAACTTGTTTTTCAACCACTCCATAAATTTCTTGTTAACAATCTATAGTTAGGTTAGGACATCTACTTTGTGCATGACACAAGTCATTGTTCCAACAATTGTTTACAGACAGATTATTATACTTATAATTCACTGTATCACAATTCCAGTGGGTCAGACGTTTACATACACTAGGTTGACTGTGCCTTTAAACAGCTTGGAAAATTCCAGAAAATGATGTCATGGCTTTAGAAGCTTCTGATAGGCTAATTGACAACATTTGAGTCAATTGGAGGTGTACCTGTGGATGTATTTCAAGGTCTACCTTCAAACTCAGTGCCTCTGATTGACATCATGGGAAAATCAAAAGAAATCAGCCAAGACCTCAGAAAAAAATTGTAGACCTCCACAAGTCTGGTTCATCCTTGGGAGCAATTTCCAAACGCCTTGAAGTACGTTCATCTCTACAAACAATAGTATGCAAGTCTAAACACCATGGGGCCACGCAGCCGTCATACCGCTCAGGAAGAAGGTTCCAAAGTTGTGGCAAAATGGCTTAAGGACAACAAAGTCAAGGTATTGGAGTGGCCATCACAAAGCCCTGACCTCAATCCTATAGAAAATTTGTGGGCAGAACTGAAAAAGCGTGTGCGAGCAAGGATGCCTAGAAACCTGACTCAGTTACACCAGCTCTGTTAGGAGGAATGGGCCAAAATTCACCCAACTTATTGTGGGAAGCTTGTGGAAGGCTACCCAAAACGTTTGACCCAAGTTAAACAATTTAAAGGCAATGCTTCCAAATACTAATTGAGTGTATGTAAACTTCTGACCCACTGGGAATGTGATGAAAGAAATAAAAGCTGAAATCGTACTCTCTACTATTATTCTGACATTTCACATTCTTAAAATAAAGTGGTGATCCTAAAACAGGGAATTTTTACTAGGATTAAATGTCAGGAATTGTGAAAAACTGAGTTTAAATGTATTTGGCTAAAGTGTATGTGAACTTCCGATTCAACTGTATGAACTTTGTGTAAAAACCTACTTAATAAGAACATGTATGTGTTCTCAGCTTGGGGCTGACATTGATCATCTTCTACTACTCCTTTGCCATTGTGGGGATGGAGTTCTTCGCTGATGTAGTTTACCCTAACTGCTGCAAGTGAGTCACGCATACACTCTTACACCCAGTTCACTCACACACACTAACCTGTCAGTCTAACCTGACACTTTGTTCGAAGCAGAGCCTACCACAGACTAAGAATACTAGAAAAGATATTGGTGCTCCAGTAATATGACGGCCATCTTGGTCAGGGTGGTTCACCGGTGTTTCAGTTTGTCTCTCTTTTCTCTCTTCTATCTCTCGTTCTCACAGTACCAGTACAGTAGCAGATTCATACAGGCAGATCAATGTAACCATAGGCAACAGGACGGTGCTGGATGAGGGCTACTACTATCTCAACAACTTTGATAACATTCTCAGCAGCTTTGGTAAACACACACACTGTAGTCAATACTAGGCAGTTCCCTATATACTATTTTGTTATATAATAAACGGATAGATTTTGATGTGGGATTCAGCAGCTCTCTCTCTCTACAGTGACTCTGTTTGAGCTGACTGTGGTAAACAACTGGTACATCACCATGGTAAGACTCTTCCTTCTCACGCTGTATGCTGCCTGTCACCTGTCTGATTAAACCTCTGCTGCTGCCTGACTGTCAAGCTTGTCCAACTTACTGAGGTTGATTGACAGCTGCTGTCCCCTACCCAACAGGAAGGAGTGACCTCCATGACAACTCACTGGAGCCGCCTCTACTTCATGACCTTCTACATTGTCACCATGGTGAGAGTTGTGTGTGTGTGTGTGTCTGTGCATTTGTGTGTGTGTGTGTGTGTGTGTGTGTGTGTGTGTGTGTGTGTGTGTGTGTGTGTGTGTGTGTGTGTGTGTGTAATTTTCTCTGTCCTCTCTAGGTGGTGATGACCATCATCGTTGCCTTCATCCTGGATGCGTTTGTGTTCCGTATGAACTACAGCCGGAAGAACAAAGAACCACTGTTAGATCCTGAGGGTAAGTGTGTGCATGCATGCAATGAAAAATGTTAGTAAGATGAGAACGGTGTATTGTTTGAGATGTGTGTAACGATGGTGTGTTTGTGTGTTGTAGATGAGAACGGTGTAGTGTTTGAGATGTGTGTAACGTTTGTGTGTTGTAGACGAGAACGGTATAGTGTTTGAGATGTGTGTAACGATGGTGTGTTTGTGTTGTAGATGAGAACGGTATAGTGTTTGAGATGTGTGTAACGATGGTGTGTTTGTGTTGTAGACGAGAACGGTATAGTGTTTGAGATGTGTGTAACGATGGTGTGTTTGTGTTGTAGACGAGAACGGTATAGTGTTTGAGATGTGTGTAACGATGGTGTGTTTGTGTTGTAGATGAGAACGGTATAGTGTTTGAGATGTGTGTAACGATGGTGTGTTTGTGTGTTGTGGATGAGAACGGTGTAGTGTTTGAGATGTGTGTAATGATGGTGTGTTTGTGTTGTAGATGAGAACGGTATAGTGTTTGAGATGTGTGTAACGATGGTGTGTTTGTGTGTTGTAGATGAGAACGGTATAGTGTTTGAGGCAGAGGTGAGTCGTGACGAGGTGTTGGCTACTCTGGAGCTTTATAAGCAGACGTGCCCTGGACTCTCCTCACTCAACTCTCTACAGGGAGTATTGGTGGCCATGGACCGCAGCGGGGTGAGAACACACACACAGACCTACACTCACAAATAGACAGACACACACACTCGCTAACACAGCTTCACAAACCTGCCCCGTCCTACACTCTCAAAAATATAGACTGATGTGTGTGTGTAGAGTTCGTCTCTGGTGTACCTGGGTCGGCGGTCGCGGACCAAGAGTGACCTCAGCATGAAGATGTATGAGGAAGAGATCCAGGTGAGCCTCACGCTGCTATGACAACCAGAATCCTGCTGACTGCTCCATGCTAGATTTGTCACTTTAAATAAGACTTTAGCTAACATGACCTAGCTACAAAGGTGATGTTGATCTTGCCTTTTCTATCAGAGGAGGCTGGTGGAAGGATCACTAGGAGGACAGGCTCAGTGTAAAGACTGGAATGGAATGAATGGACCAGTATCAAACATGTACTTTGTTCCATTACAATGAGCAGCTCCACCTATAGCTCCTCCTACCAGCCTCTTCTGCTGTCTAGAGAATTGGATTACAAATTAGTATGATGTTTCTGACGTCAGCTGTGACAAGAAAAAAAAATGGTATGATTAATGTGTTATTGGTGTGTGTGTGTGCAGGAGTGGTATGCTGAGTACTCCAGAGAGAACCTACCCCAGTCAGACCGAAGCCTCGTAGAAAGAGAGATGGAAATCCCTCCTCCCTGCCCTGACCCTGAACCCCAACCCCAGCTCAACTCACAAGGACCACTTAGTATTAACTAACACTCACTCACTGTTTCGCTCTCTCTCACACACACACAAACCTCTTTAACTTCAGTCATCATGTCACAGAGCACTCTGAACTTGTTGGTGATTGTCTTCCACAATGACAAGACAGAGAACCCCTCAAGTCTCTATGTCTGTCTCCTTCCCTTCTTCCTCCTCCTCCCATCCTGAGGAAGTGTACTCTTGCATCTTGGTCAGACAGTTGTGATGTGGACAGATGTGATGGTGTCACTGAACTAGAGCCTGGATCCTGGACCTGTTGAGATGCAGCAGGGATTTCTGTTGATATGAATCATTTTCTCGATCTGACTGGATCTGTGTTCAAACAGGTTTAACAGCTTTATCTAACCCCAACCCTGACAGGACCTTAGTCTGCTGATGCATTGACAGTCGAAGCAGAGCATAGATTTAGGTGTTAAAGGGCAGGGTTTTTAAGGGTCAGAGTTAGGCCCTCTAGCTGTGAGACAGAGAGCTAATGTTCAAGGCCACTATCGGAGTACGAGGAGCCACTAGGATGGACTTGGAATTTCACACTGCTCTTCTTCACTGCTCTGACCACAGAGAGGACACACGTCTGGACAGTGAAAGGACACATACCTGTAGGTCACAGGTGTCAAACTCATTCCACGGGGGGCCGAGTGTCTGCGGGTTTTCGCTCCTCCCTTGTACTTGATTGATGAATTAACATCACTAATTAGTTAGGAACTCCCCACACCTGGTTGTCTAGGGCTTTATTGAAGGGAAAAACCAAAAACCTGCAGACACAAGGCCCTCCGTGGAATGAGTTTGACACCCCTGCTGTAGGTGAATACCAGGCTGCCTGTAGATACATACAAACTCAAAAGTTCCCGCCCCATCTGACAGCACTAAGCAAAGCCCCCTCAACAGCCACTATACCCACACCCCACAAACCCCCCCACCCAACACACACCTCAAACCCCTGCACATGTCTAGTAACCTACAGCTATATCTCCTAGCCAGCGTTTGAACAAACCTAAGAGAATACTTTACTTTTATAACTTGTTATTCTGTAAGTGTATTATAATGTATTTGGTGTATTAAATGAGGAATCATTTAAATACATTGTTCACTTTGCCAAGTGTATTTGTTTAGCTACCTTTGCTTTAAAGTGGCAGGGCTCAGACTAACCCTGAGACATGGCTATAGATACCTATGGTATTTTAACCATCTTCTCTGTGTGGATGTTACAGGAAGGATTTTGGATGTTTTTATTTCTATCTTAAACGGGTACAGTACACAATAATCATAATCTCAGAACCTAGACATACGTCTATGCTTTTTACCCTGATATCACCTTCTTTAACGCACCAAAGGTGCTTTTTATATGCAACAATTTCACCTGCAAATATTTATCAGGGACGATAATGTACTACCTCTATAGGTATCGTACATCTGTAGTAGTAAAATAATACAATTCCTTGATAAAAATGTATGACATTGTTTGATGCAACTGCATAAAGTAGCTTGTTTATGGCCAGCTTCAAATTATTTAAATAGCTGCGCCTTGCTTTCACGATTGGTTCCCTTACTCAGAAGTTGGAACTATATAGGTGTTTCTAAGCCATATTTCAAATTCATTAAGAAATTCGAAATGATCAATAATGTGTTGCAAAGAGCACTTTATTTAAAAAAATGTTTTTATATTTTCCCAATTGGTAGTTAGTCTTATCTCATCGCTGCAACTCCCGTACAGACTCGGTAGAGGCGAAGGTCGAGAACAGTGCGTCCTCCGAAACACAACCCAACCAAACTGCACTGTTTCTTGACACAAGGCCCACTTAACCCGGAAGCCAGCCTCACCAATGTGTCAGAGGAAACACCGTACACCTGGCGACCGTGTCAGCGTGCACTGCGCCCGGCCTGCCACACGAGTCACTGGTGCGCGATGGGACAAGGACATCCCTGCCAATTGTGCGCCACCCCGTGGGTCTCCCGGGTTGTGGCCGACCGCGAAGGAACCTGGACTCGAACCCAGAATCTCTAGTGTCACTGCGATGCAGTGCCTTAGACCACTGTGTCACTCGGGAGTCCCGCAAGAGAGCACATTTTATACAATTGACTCACATCAACCATTCCAGACAGTGTTTCTCACTAAGGAGACACTACATTCACATTGATTTAAAGGAGAAAATTCCCTTAAAGTGCTACTGCATCTTTTTTTAGTTTTTTTACTCCTTGTCAGTACATGGGTTACTTTAAAACTGTGTGTTACTGTCATTTCTGTATATGTGTGTAATTGTTTTGTGTGGACCCCAGTAAGAGTAGCTGGTCCTCATGTAACAGCTAATCTAAATATAAAAATATAGTCAGTGCAAACAGACAAAAGTTAAATCACAGTCTGATTGGTTCCAACTCCGTTAAGGCACAGTGTGATTGGCTGTGACTCCATCTCTCCCAGGAAGAGGAAAGTCTCTCAGGTCTCGAACTGTCTGGTCAGTATTCACAGGTGGCTCTACCAGACTGGTCCAAACCATCTCGTACAGGCTTCAGGTGTGGATAAAGCCAAACTCTGTGAGCAGCGCAACCAGGAGGAAGACTGCATAGAAGAGCAGGAGGAAGATTCCATAGGCCCGGCCCAGGTGGAAACAACGCAGAGGAACTAGGATGAAGGAGAAGACCAGAGAGAGACCCAGAGAACCTGCTAGAACCCAGGTCAACAAACCCTCTGGTTCCAACTGGATGGTGTAGAGGGGTGGGGGTTAGAGCGAGAGGGGGGTGGAGAAAATAAATTAGAAACTAACCTTCTTTGGCACATTTTGACACACAAATAAAATCAAGCTGTTGCAAGAGGAGAGTACCAGTCCAATTCTATGCACTTCAGACAGACATTTCTCTGGTCACAACCTCTCTACAAAAATGCTTATTTCAGACAGTTACAAACAGCTTATATACAGTCCCAGTCAAAAGTTTGGACACACCTACTCATTCAAGGGTTTTTCTTTATTTGTATTATTTTCTACATCGTAGAATAATAGAGAAGACATCAAAACTATGAAATAACACATGGAATCGTGTAGTAACCAAAAAAAGTGTAAAACAAATCACAATATATTTTATATTTGAGATTCTTTAATTAAAGTAGACACACTTTGCCTTTGACAGCTTTGCACACTCTTGGCATTCTCTCAACCAGCTTTTCAATTAACAGGTAGTGCCTTCTTAAAAGTTAGTGGAATTTCTTACTTTCCTTAAGGCATTTGAGCCAAACAGTTGTGTTGTGACAAGGTAGAGGTGGTATACAGAAGATAGCCCTATTTGGTAACACATTATGGCAAGAAAAAAAATCAAATAAGCAAAGAGAAACGACAGTCCATCATTACTTTAAGACATGAAGGTCAGACAATCCGGAAAATTTCAAGAACTTTGAACGTTTCTTCAAGTGCTATGATGAAACTGGCTCTCATGAGGACAGCCACAGTAGGTGAACGGATGATCTACGAATGTGTGGTTCCCACCGTGAAGCATGGAGGAGGTGTGATGGTGTGGGGGTGCTTTGCTGGTGACACTGTCAGTGATTAATTTAGAATTCAAGGCACATTTAACCAGCATGGCTACCACAGCATTCTGCAGCGATACGCCATCCCATCTGGTTTGACCTTAGTGGGACTATCATTTGTTTTTTTAACAGGACAATGACCCAACACACCTACAGGCTGTGTAAGGGTTATTTGACCAAGGAGAGTGATGGAGTGCTGCATCAGATGACCTGGTCTCCACAATCACCTGACCTCAACCCAATTGAAATGGTTTGGGATGAGTTGGACCGAAGAGTGAATGAAAAGCAGCCAACAACTGCTTAGCATATGTGGAAAATCCTTCTAGACTGTTGGAAAAGCATTCCAGGTGAAGCTGGTTGAGAGAATTCCAAGAGTGTGCAAAACTGTCATCAAGGCAAAGGGTGGCTACTTTGAATAATCTAAAATATATTTTGATTAGTTTAACACTTCTTTGGTTACTACATGATTCCATGTGTTATTTCATAGTTTTGATGTCTTCTCTATTATTCTACAATGTAGAAAATAGTCAAATGAATGAAAAACCCTTAAATGTGTAGGTGTGTCCAAACGTTTGACTGGTACTGTGTATATATACACTGAACAAGAATTTAACAAAAATAAATGCAACATGTAATGTGTTGGTCCCATGTTTCATGAGCTGAAATAAAAGATCCCAACATTTTTTCATACGTACTAATTGCGCTGACATTTTTTTGCACAAATTTGTTTACATCCCTGTTAGTGAGCATTTCTCCTTTGCCAAGATAATCCATCCACCTGACAGGTGTGGCATATCATGAATCTGATTAAACAGCATGATCATTACACGGTGCACCTTGTGCTGGGGTCAATAAAAGGCCACTAAAATGTGCAGTTTTGTCACAAACCGAAATGCCACAGATATTTCAAGTTGAGGGAGCGTGCAATTGGCATGCTGACTGCAGGAATGTCCACCAGAGCTGTTGCCAGAGACTTTAATGTTAATTTCTCTACCATAAGCCGCCTCTGTCGTTTTAGAGAATTTGGCCAACCGGCCTCAACCGCAGACCACGTGTGTGGCGGTTTGCTGATGTCAACATTGTGAACAGAGTCCCCCATGGTGGGGTTATGGTATGGGCAGACAATGAACACAATTGCATTTTATTGATGGTCATTTGAATGCACAGAGATACTGTGACGAGATCCTGGGGCCCATTGTCATGCCTTAAATTGGGGAATGGGCTCGTGGTAATGACTGGTGCGGAATCAGTGGAATGGTATCCATTTGCTCCCTTCTGGCCATGTGCCGTTCTCCCCTCAGCAGCCTCCACTGCTCATGTTTCAGCATGATAATGCACGGCTCCATGTCCCAAGGATCTGTACACAATTCCTGGAAGCTGAAAATGTCCCAGTTCTTCCATGGCCTGCATACTCATCAGACATGTCAGCCATTGAGCATGTTTGGGATGCTCTGGATCGGTGTGTACGACAGCGTGTTCCAGTTCCAGTTCCTGACAATATCCAGCAACTTCGCACAGCCATTGAATAGGAGTGGGACAACATTCCACAATCAACAGCCTGATCAACTCTATACGAAGGAGATGTGTCGTGCTGCATGAGGCAAATGGTGATCACACCAGATACTGACTGTTTTTTTAAAGGTATCTGTGACCAACAGATGCATATCTGTATTCCCAGTCATGTGAAATCCATAGATTAGGGCCTAATGAATATATTTCAATTGACTGATTTCCTCATATGAACTGTATGAACTCAAGTCAAATATTAGAAATGTTGCATGTTGCGTTTATATTTTTGTTCATATATGAGGTGAATGGTACTGAAGCTAAGAGCAGACGTACCGTCACCACTGGCTCGTTGTTAAACATCTGTATCAGACAGCCAATGCCCACTCCAATTAGCATGTCTGAAAGGAACATGGTCAAGGGCAGAAACATGATGCACAAATGACTGCATAGACCTACACGTAGCAGACACACACACACTCGCTTTTAACTTGCACAAACACATCCAGCAGACACACACACACACACACTCGCTTTTAACTTGCACAAACACACATCCAGCAGACACACAAAGGATACTAAAGATGATTCCCCCAAAGCAGGCTGATAATGCCATCCGTGGGTAGCCCTGGCGAGCGATGGTGATGTCAGAAAAACAATCTAGGAACCGAAACAAACAGATTCAACACTACAATAAGTAAGCAGTCTGTCTATTTAGTAGGTGAGTGCCGCAGTAACCGCAGTGTGTGTGTGTCTCACCCCCAATGCTATTTCCCCAGGCCAGCAGTGTGAGACCCAGTAAATTGTTGGACAGACTAAGGACCACACCGAGCATGTGCAGGATACTGACCACCTCCGAGGCCGCAGCACTGATCCACATCGCACTCACCAAAAAGCCCAGCAGAGAGAACACCTATTGAAAAAAACACACATTATACAAACACCACAACACCTAGCAGAAACAAAAACAGAGACAGAGTGAACGAATGAATCCGTGTGTCTTACTAAGTGGTATGCCGGGGGCTGGTCGTTAGAAGTGGTGAGGAAGACTATGGCGGAGAGGAAGAGGCCAAAGAGCAACGTCAACGCCCAGACAGGAAACTGACCCTCGATCAGATACAAACCGTCTATAGAGAGAGAGAGAACACCAATCCAGTCAGTTAACACACCTCCTCTGGAGAGGAATAGAAATGAAGGTTCTTTGACAACACACAGGCATGCAGACTCACACTCTCCGGAGCTGAAGGTGAGCACACAAACCAGCGGCGCAGTGATAAGGTGGAGGCAGTTTAATGGTCTTCTCCAGTTCCTGTCTTCTTTGTCAGGATCCACCACTGGAACAGTCAGCAGCAGCAGCACCTCCAGTGGCATCTATGGGGGGAACTTCAGCTCAGCAACCACTCGCACTCAAACACACTGATGCTCCTGTCAAGCTCTAGCTCCGTTTCCAACCCTTGTCCATTCCCCTTAACCCTAATTCCTACAGATCTGCAAATGAAAAGTGCAAAGACACACATTCAGATCTGCAAACAGCAAATCGCACACATACATTCATGCACACGCACCTTCAGTATTTTCACAGTCCTCCAGCGCCAGGTCTTCCTCCTCCAGGTCCTGCTGTCCACTGGGTTTAGAGAATTCAGCAGGATGGAACTGGTCGACTCACAGTAGGGGAGCAGGGGACGGTACTCACTGTCTATACACGCACACACACATACACTCGACTGGATTGGTTCTCGTAGCACACCCCAAAGGTATAACTTAGTGGAATGTGCACAGTGACTGTGGTTGTTACCATAGCCCTGCTGGATGCTGCCATTAGATAAAAGAGGAGCCTGGTCTGACTCAGACGTCTGTAGCTCTGCAGAGAGATACAACTGTCAGACACAGGGTGTAGGTGTGTGTATGGGTGTGTTAGTTCTGCTATACTTGTGGGGACCTAAAAATCCCCCAAAGTCCCCACAAGGTTAGTAAAACAAGGAAAATTCTCCCTCGTGGGAACATTTCCCACATCCCCATGAGGACAAAGGCTATTTTAAGCTTAGGGGTTAGGTTAGGGTTAGGGCTACAGGTTAGGGCTACATTTAGGGTAAGAATTTGGGTTTGGGCTACAGTTATGATAAGAATTAGGCTTAAGGGTTAGACTAAATAGGACTTTGAATGGATAATACAGTTTAGGTCCCCACGTGGATAGAAGAACATAATATGTGTGCGTGTGTGTCACCTGGTGCGTGTGTTGAGCTCTGGACGGAACTTCTAGTTGCTGAGTGTTTCTGATGACTGTAGATGTAGGCACTCACAATGACTGTTACCACATACACCACATACAGCCCCATGTACCCTACAGAGAGAAACACAGACAAACACTTATTCCACCCCAACCATCAGCGTGACTAGTCCTCCTACCTTCTGAAGTACACGGAACACAGTGTCTATGTCTGTAATATTTTGCCTGGATTCAAACTTGACAGAAACAGAGGCATGACGGATGAATGAACCAGCAATCGAGAAACATCTGGTGTCGTTTAGCTCCCAGGGTAATGTTGAATGTGGATACCGCAACCCTCACGCAACTCTTATTCAACTCTAACCAAACTGTCTGTGTGTGTGTGTACCTAGTGTCTCTCCCAGTGATATAGTTCCTCTGTAGAGGATGATGAAGGTCCAGAAGACTGCAGCCATGTAGAAGATGACATCCCGCAGGAAGGGGCGGGACGCTACAGTGAAGGGTTTGACCAATGACACAGACCCAGCGACCACCGTGGTTACAAAGATACCCGCTCCTATGAACGAAGGGAGCGAGGGATTAAACTCTTGTATGTGTTTACCGAACAGTGCACCTATAGACAGGCAGTGTGTGTGTGGATGTGTGTGTGTGTGCATGTACCAAACAGTGCTCCTATAGCCAGGCCAGCGGTGTGTGGACGGGAGAAGGCCACAGTGGCACTGAAGACATCTGGAGCTCCGTTACCTAGCGCCAGGAACGTCACACCCTGACAGACACATTTAGGGAAAACACTTCTGGTACTGGAGTAGAGTTTGTCCGTGAGTATGTGTGTCTGTGTGTAACAATGGTGATTATTTAAGCACATTTAAAGCAAACTGCATGAAAATATGTTTTGTGTGTGTGTGTGTGTGTGTGTGTGTGTGTGTGTGTGTGTGTGTGTGTGTGTGTGTGTGTGTGTGTGTGTGTGTGTGAGAGAGAGAGGGAGAGGCCTATAGAAGGATACAGCCACGTTGTGTGTGAGTCGAAGGCTGGAGGAGATGGCTGAGAGGTTGGGACAGAAGCTGCAGAGAGAATAAACACAAAGATACACCTTCAACCAATCAATAGCTAACATAGAACACGCCCTCACAGAGTCCAAACACTGTCCAAATATTTCTGTGCTGTTTACTTTCAATCAAACAGTGCTCTGTTCATTGGTTGATACCACTGCTTCTGCTTTCACTGTTCAAACACAAAGAACATCTGCTTTGTCTGTGAAACATGTGATTAATCACATGACCAGATCACAAACGTTAAGAAGTGAACAGAAACACTGCAACTCTTATCTCCCTGAGAGGATAACAAAAGACACACACACACCTTAACCATGACACACTTATCTCCAGTGGTCAAGTGACTAGGGCCATGTGATCACGTCAACTTGAACTGCTGGAGAGAACACTGTTGTAGCTGCAGTCAGCGGAACACAATTACAAACAATACCCATCTCTTTACAGCCAGTGTACAGGTAGCGAGAGAGTGTTACAAAACTCATGTTCAGTAAAGACATGTTCGAAACAGAACATGTGAGAGAAACTTACAACTTTGACGCAGTCAGTCCGAGAACTATGAACAAGATTAACAACCAGATGATCTGTAGAGAGGTGGGGAAAGAGATTAGTTAGATTAGTTTTCTGACATGGCTGAAATATCAGTGTTTATAAAATAACTTTCATATCGACAAGCAGATATTGAGTTTCTTTCTCCCCCAAACATCACTAGTATATACTACTAGGTTTATGGGGTAAACACTATGTAAAGTGTGCAGTATTGAGCCTATGAGGTGAATACAGTATGGGCCTATGGGGAGTAAGTAACCCAGACTAACTCAGCACTGTGAGAAGAAATCCTCAATTAAACCCCGATTCATGAGTTTTACTGCATGGCTCAGTTTGAGGAAGCTCTACTCAGAACAGGGGGAAGTGGCAGCTTCTGGTTCTATTCATGTTCATGAAACTAGCCCTGATTGAGGTTGCTTCAGATTCCTTATTTGAATGCATGTAGGTAATTCTGATTAAGAACACTTTGCTAATGACAAATGTGTGTATAATGCATGTAATAACGCATGTAATAATGGTCTGCGCGGCACACAGTGTGCTTACGCAGAGTGTGATAGTGAGGGGTGTTAGGTTGGGTGGTAGTAGACAGAAGGCCATCTTGAGGTAGTTGATGAAGCTGTCTTCCATACTACAGTCTGGAGTGGCCTTCACAAACGCACAGCGATCAGCAGCACTCAGGTTCATCACAATGTCACACTGAAAGACACACACACACAAATACTTAATTACTACATCACACTGGAAGAGAGGGGTAGCTTTCAAATAAATACATCGTCATCAATGATCTACTGCACTGAGCAGAACACACTTGTACGGAGAAGAAAATAAAAAGTATGAAATGAATGCACTCACTACTGTAAATCGCTCTGGGTAAGCGCGTCTGCTAAATGACTAAAATATAAAATGTTAACGTAAAATATAACAATATGGTGGATGCCATTTGTTATTTCACTGCAGTGCAGATGAAGGAAATGAGAGAAGGAGTTAAAACACTCGAAAAAATGATATCAAATTGAACTTAAAGCAAAAAGGTTGCCCTCACAAACAACGGTCACGAGTCCAGATACAACATGCGCATGCCTACTTGAATAGTTAGTCAGTTGTGCAGCTATTGCTCAACACTACTAAACGTGGCAAAGCCGATCAACAAGATTTTTTTCTGAAGAAAAAATAGCAATTTCATGATGCGCCTGTCAGGAAAATTGAGTTACAAATATTGAGATTCATGGTTGAAATCTAATTAACTACCAGACTAACCTCGTCTGTGTTCCCCTGACGTAACATCGCGGAGTGTGTGTCCACCATGGTTCCCGCAGAGAGCAGGTCAGCACCGTCGGCGGATCGGTCTGGAGACGGAACTATCCCGGTACCAGAATCACCGGAGCCTAAGACATGGCGACAGAGACACCACAACAGCAGCAACGCGGATATAAAATCAACCCGAGATGTCATATTTTACTCCGTCCAGGAAATGCATCCATTCCGATTCCTTGACACATCAGACTGGTGGGAGGTGGGTTTGGTGGTTCGGATTAGACCTGAGAATAGAATACTGGAGAATTGAAAGTGTTCCTTGTTGCTGTAAACTAAATGCTGCAGTGACAGATTGAAGGCACCCTGATCAGCAATAATTCATAACCGAGCTTGCTTGATCAACCCTTTGTGACAGCCAACTCTTTATGTTGTAGGCTACTCGCTACAAAGAAGCGCGGAAAGCTCGTTTTCTTCTAGTTGTTGACATTATGCCAGTTCCAGTTTTCAGAACCGTCCGTGATCAATATGTACCAAAACGTCTGACTCGCGGACGCTCCTCCAAGCCTACGTCATCAGGCTAAACTCTGAATTTAAACCCATCCCACTATTTTAATGAGGAGCCATCCAGACAGACTCCTTCGGGTGCGTGTGTGTGTAAAGGGGCGGACTTAGTGATTTGGAGGCCCCAGGTAGAGGCCAGTGAGACACCCACCCATTTAAAGCAATCATGGCTACTGAATGAAGAGCTGTTCAGAGCCAGGTCTTTTTTTTGGTGAACAAAGCAGAATGAAAATGCTAACGGAAATGACCGCACTTGTAAAGGTCTTTGCATCACCACATAGAACAGGGGTGGGTCTCATATGGCTCAATTGGGGTGAGTCCCCTGTGGATCAGTTGGTAGAGCATGAATAAGTATGAATGTATGTACTTGTAAGTCGCTCTGGATAAGAGCGTCTGCTAAATGACTTAAATGTAAATGTAAAATGTAAATGTAGCATGGCACTTGTAATGTCAGGGTTGTGGGTTTAGTTCCCACAGGGAACCAGTATGGGAGAAGGTACAAAAAGGCATTCACTCACTACTGAAAATTGCCCTAGATAAGTGCATCTGCTAAAGTGTAAAAAAAAAAATATATATGTAATTTCGTCTTGAGGGCCACATTGGGATTTTAAAACTAAATGAAGGGCTGCACTGATTTCTTATTCATAAGTAATTTGCGAGCCAGAAAAAGCTCAGTTGTTTTAAAATATATAGCCTTGTCCTAGGTTCATTATAATTTCTAGCTTGCATCTTTTCTATCCGTTTTTACACTTTCAAGTTAGGAATTCTGGGCCAACACAGGCCTATATCTGATATTGTCTTTGAAATATCGACCAATACTGATATATTATTTCATTTTATGAACTTTTCAACCATTCTAGCACAGATACAAACTGCAACCAAGTTTCTATGTTCATAAGGCTAATAAGATATTTCAAATGACTTGAATATGGGAAAGGTGTAATTCTTTATATTTGCATCAGAAAGGTATTGGAAAGTTTGGGAAAACATCAGGGAGATCATTAGGTGATCATTGTGTGTAGAAAAAAAGATCTGCATTGTTTTCAATTGCGGTTTTGTCATAGCTTTCAGGCATGGGGTAATAACAAATAGACCCAACTGTTCAAAAACTAGAGACAAATTAGATCGGTTTGTTATAATAGCGCACATCGGTGATGACTCACGAGAGGAGGAGGGCCTTAAGCAGAGGAGGAAGATAACAAAAATAATTAATTATTAAACAAAATTATGCCCAGTTCACGAGGCCCCCTTGTGTTATGAGGCCCCAGGCAATTGCATTAGTTGCCTAATGGTACTGTAAGTCCGACACCGTGTGTGGTCCCTGGTTCGAATCCAGGCTGTATCACATCTGGCCGTGATTGGGAGTCCCATCGGGTGGCGCCCAATTGGCCCAGCGTTGTCCAGGTTTGGCAGGGGTAGGCCGTCATTGTAAATAAGAATTAGTTCTTAACTGACTTGCCTAGTTAAAAAAGGTTTAATAAAAAAAAATACATGAAATTGTCATTGTTATTCTCCATCAAATATACAACAACCTCCCCCTTCCTACATAAATGACATCTCCTTGAGAACGGCAACATTGCCTGCCCTCAGCCTGCCAACACCCCCTCAGTCTCTGGTTGACTTTTCGTAGACCGGCTTAGTGTCCAGGGGCGAAGTCTCAGTGTTGTAGCATCCTATGGCCGGCTTACTGACCACAAGTCCTGCTCACACCCCCTGCAGCACACACACACACACACAGTCACAGATACACACACACAGATTACAAATATGAAGTAACTGTAATCAGCCCGGATTGTAATTAGATTAAAGTTACATTCTTAAACAGTTGATTACATTTGGGATGACTTAATCTAATATAAAGAGGAAGAACTGATATATCTTTGTCAGCATTCCTGTCATTTAGCTCACTCTCAAATCTTCTCACATGCTCTCTAAGATGCTATTGTTCTGCTGATAGCCCATTAAGTATGGATGGCTTCTTTTGTATTCAAACTGGTTGAATGAAAAGGTAAGGCTTCCAAAACCTTTACCCCTGGCCTTCTGGTATTCCACAGAGTTCCTGCTTTGTAGCAGTACACTTTCACTCTCTTCTTTGTGTGCTCCATAGTAAAAAAAAAGAAGAAATGCTTTCTGATTGCACAATAAAAAAAACTAAATGCAATCAGGGGAAAACCACAGTCACATTATGTTAAACGTTCCCAAAGCACACACATCCCTGGGTTGCTCATATTTTCAGTTTGCTGCAACTAGCTACTGGAACGAGCTGCAACAAACACTCAAACTGAACAGTTTTATCTGAATCTCTTCATTGAAAGACTCAATCATGGACACTTTCTGACAGTTGTGGCTGCTTTGCGTGATGTATTGTTGTCTCTACCATCTTGCCCTTTGTGCTGTTGTCTGTGCCCAATAATGTTTGTACCATGTTTTGTGCTTCTACTATGTTGTGCTGCTGCCATGTGTTGCTACCCTGTTATTGTCATGTTGCTACCATGCTGTGTTGTCATGTGTTGCTGCCTTGCTATGTTGTTGTCATAGGTCTCTCTTTATGTAGTGTTGTGTTGTCTCTATTGTCATGATGTGTGTTTTGTCTTATATTTTTTAATTTTATTTATTTTTTAAATCCCAGCCCCCGTCCCCGCAGGAGGCCTTTTGCCTTTTGGTAGGCCGTCATTGTAAATAAGAATTTGTTCTTAACTGACTTGCCTAGTTAAATAAAGGTTCAATAAAAAATAAAAAACACTGTCTTGAAACAACCACTATTTTACTGTAGAAGAGAAGAGGGTCTTTCTGTAGGTCTGAATTTTATTTATCAACAAATATTGAACAAAAGGCACTCAAATCAGGATTTCAATTCAAGGTGGGGCATAGGACTTTAAATGTACTGATATTAATTACTCGGCAAACTATCAGTAGCCTAAATATTAGAAATGAAAGTAATCCAATAGTAGATCCAATATCAGATTACGTTACTCATTTTGAGTAAATTATTACTTTACAGATTATTTTTCATGTAACTACAATAATCGGTAACGGATTACATTTTTCAAGTAATCTGCCAAACACTGCACACACGCAGTTACTGCTAGAACTATTAGCCTACAAGAAGTAAGGACAGGTAGTGGGGAATGATGTCTATTTACATTTGAGTAATTTAGCAGATGCTTATATCCAGAGTGACTTACGGTTAGTCCATTCATCTTAAGATAGCTAGATGGAACAACCACATATCACGGTCCCAGTAAGTACACTTTTCCTCAATTTAGTAGCTATAATCAAAGTCAGAGCTAGAAGGTGGGGGGGCAGGGGGGGTCAAGTGCAAGTGCTGGTTCAGGAAAGTTGTTGTTTTGTTTACCGGAGAGCAGCATAGATGTCAGAGTGAGAAGCTCCCTCCCATGAGGCATGGTCAATGAGCAGAGGACCTGAAACACACACAGCAGGAGTCACAATACATCCTCAGGGCAAGCTAACTGTGACAATGGATAAGCCAGGTGATGGGTTATAAGTGCTACTCCTGTCATGCCAATGCACAGAAATGATCATGAAATGATCTCTGCTGTGTGTATAGTACCCATATAGATGCGTGCCAGGCTGTGTGGCCAGCTCCAGGTGGTTTGAGAGCTGAGGCCTGCAGGAACTCTCTCAGACCAGAGAAGGTGCGGTCTACTGATCTCACAGACAGGGAGGCTGATGCCAGTAAGATCTGGGGGGGGTAATTAGATGGAAAATGTCAGAATTTGTTTAGCAATTATATCAACAGAGGTTGTAATGGCCTTTATAATTGTATTAATATAACAGTCTTTCCTGGCTACCATTCATTGTTGGTTCAAGGAAGACGATACAAGACAAAGGCTGCGGAAACTAACTTAATTATCCAAAATCTGATCTCAATGGTCATAGTCAGTTAACAACTAATCTCAGTAAAAATTGTATTTTAGATGACTCTTTATCCCTTTAAGGGTCCCTAACCTGGATGTATGTGACATAGGCCTGCAGTACGAGGCCTGAGCTCCGAGAGACGCAGCGGAGAACATCCAGAGACAGAATATTAGTGGTCCCCTCCCAGATACTCAACACCTAGAGAGAGAAGGTACTGTTACACTAAAATGAACTATTGCCACTCAATTGTTGTTGTTGAGTAACAAAGAGTGAGAGTAGGAAACTACTTCATCCATTAACAGCAACATATTTACTCCATAACGTAAAACAGTAAGTCTGCCTTCAGACAGACAGATGCGTGTCATGTGACCACCTACCTGAGCATCTCTGAGCATTGCAGGTAGTCCTGTGTCCTCGATGTAGCCCTGCCCCCCCGAGACTCTCCAGCCCCTCGGAAATCACGCAACCGCCTGAGACACACAGGGGTGGTACACACACACACCATCTGTCAGTCTATATTTTTTTGAGTGTAGGATGGGGCAATCACTCCATCACCTCACACACATCCCTACTGCCTTTATTCAATGACTAAATACACACACCCCAGTCTTCAACTGCCATCTGCCAGTGTAATCCCATGTCTATGTAACGTTCTCTGGTGTAATGTTATTGGTTACCTGTTTGTCGAGTGTAGAGTGTGGCTATAGGTGTGAGCCGGCGAAGGAGGTGAGTCTCCAGCTGGAAGGCATGGCATGTCTCCTCTCAGCCAATCAGACGACAGACCTCCATCACCAGCAGGTATGCTCCTCGGGTCTCCTCCTATAGGAGGAAGGAATTAAAGGGAGGGATTGAGCGGGGATAAAGAGAAGTGTGTGAAGACAAGGTGAAGACAAATGTGTAGGTTTCAGGGGTTATAGTAGGATTTTCTAAGATGGTAGAAATGTATTGTCAACTGACCTCCATCCTAGTGAGAGTCTGCATAGGGAGGGGGTGGTCTCACAGGAGCTTTCCAAAGGCAGAGCTTTCCAAAGGCCATCTTGTGTGGCGTAGTCACAAGCCAGCTGGAGTACCCTGCACACACACACACCTGATCATCAGTACCGCAGTTGGCAGTAGTGATTAGATGTCATACCTCCTCATACCTGCCACAGCAGACACGCTTTTATGGATACGAGTCACAGTCAGCATGTTGGCTATAGACGCCACACCTCAACCTTCTTCTGACAGCTGAGAAAGAGAGGGAAGAATGTTAGCCTGTGTGTGTGTGTGTGTGCGTGCGTGCGTGCGTGCGTGCGTGCGTGCGTGCGCGTGTGTGGTCAGGTGTGTGTGTGAGTGAATCCGTCCCTGTGTGCAGGCAGTCCATCCAGCAGCACCTCAGCGGTGGGCATCTGTCTGGTTCCAAGTTTGTCCTTCAGTGTCTGGACCTCGATGCCCTGAACCATCCCCTCCTCATCATGCACTGCAGCATAGAACAGAGATAGACCTCTACAGCCCTGAGACACTCACCAGTTAGGAGAAGAAAGATAGACATGTGAGGGGGAGAGGATTTGAGGTGTCGGGATGAGAAGGTGAAGGGTTCTTATGTAGCATGCTGTTTTGTGTAGGTGGAAGGAATAACGGGGCATTATCTTTGACGATGATTGTTAAATTGTAAAAAATGTGGTACGGTGTGGTCTGTCCGTCTCTGTCTGTAACTCTGGCCAGTGTTAGTCATGTCTGCATCTGTAGCCGAGGTGCACCACTTGAAACGTGACACTGCATGTACCATCACTCTGAGGCAAGACTACAGTCTCTGTACCACAGCCTACACACACACACACATCATTATCATCAGTAGGCAGGTAACCCATCATAATCTACTAGAGTGTATGTAACTACAAAGAATACAGACACACTGACCCACGTCAGATCCTCCCCTGCATTCAGTCATCCATGGTCCAGACGTCCAGACGTTCTCAGGGTCACAAGAGGTTAGATGGCTGAAGGCCTCAGCCTCTGGCCAGGAAACACCAAGAGACTACATGCACAAGCGTACGCGCACACACAAGCTTATGAATCACAATATCACAACCAAATCAATCGCATCACCTATTCCAACATGAGCAGTAATAATCAGTTCCATGAAAGTAAATTCAGACAGACAGACAAAAAGATAGACAGACACACACACTTGTATAACCTTGGCAGCTCAAAATTCCAATGAGTAGCTTCTGAAATTACTGTCACTGTTACTGTTTTTATATTCTCTGTGTTGGTGACCATCAAGTGAATTTATGCACAGGGCAGAATTTCTTAATCCTTGTCCTGAGGACCCAAAGGGGTACACATGTTTGTTTTTGTCCTAACATTGCACACCTGATTCCATAAAGGTTTGATGATGAGTTAATAAGTGGAACCAGGTGTGTAGTGCTAGGACAAAAACCTAAATGTTGCCCTCTTGGGGTCCCCAGGACATGTTTGGGAAAAGCTGGGTTAATAGGTGTGGTTTCAGTGTGTGTAAGGGTCAGGTGTCTCCCACCGCCACTCCACATAGGTCCTCTCGTATCTGATGGCGACCAGCCCCTCCTGTGCTGATAGGTTCTTAATGTGTAGCCAGGCGGGGGAGGTGACGATGCGTTCGACATGGCAACCCCAGGGATCATTGGTCACCAACCAACCTCTCACTCACGACCCCACCCATCTACCTCACGCACCAACTGCTCCCCAAACACACACAGGTCTGAATACACCATCTGGGAACACACCACCATCACATTAGTGACTAACAGATAAAGCATCATCATAATTTTTTAGCCATTCTTAAACATTAGTATGGGATACACACACACACCTCACTGGGAAGGTGTCTCCTCAGGTATCCCTGTAGCAGAGCGTCCTCCAGGAAGGGGTTCTTCAGCACTGGTCTCTCCTGGTAGAACCCTCCTATCTAGGCCCAGGAGAACTCTGGCTGCCCCTTTGCTCCGGTGACATCTTGGGGTGACCAAGCCAGGCCCCGCTGAACCACGCTTGCAGAACTGCTGCTTGACAGCGGTGAAACATCCTAATACACAGCCGGTAAAAGCAACTGGTGACCTGTCGGTGCAGCACCGGGATCGAAGCCATGGTCCAGGAGCTCAGACGTCACTGGCCTGAATATGATAAGTAAACGGATTTTTTCAAAACCAGCAGCTGCATTTCTTTAGTTAAATTTAAAGGCATACTCCTTGATTTGAAAAATAACAAAACGGTAGCCCTTGCACTTGGTTTGCTATAAAGCTAGTTAGAGAAACGACACTCAAGTTTATGGATCTATGCAAGAATGATCGACATTTATAAGAATCAATGAATATTACATATATGATTATTTAAATTATCAAAAACGGCTGTAAATATCACAGTGGGACATTAATAAGAAATCTTATGGATGTGCAGTAGTAGGAAACCAGAATGATTTGCAGTAGGAAATCTTAATGCAAAAAATGAATTTATGTAACAGTCAACGCCTTTCATATGGTCAAACAACTTCAACATTGAGTTTAGTAATGGGCCTAATATGCAAAGAAAAAACCCAACATAAAACATTATGCAATGCCAACATTTGTGATGCAAAAGTGTCAAAGTTCAGGCACTGTAGCGACAGAGCAATCTCTATGCTTCACGTTAGTCTGGCACTGGTTGTCAAAGAGTAACGTTACAAATATCTGGTTTGGAAAGCTTAAAGGAAAACGCATGTGCTTTAATCAACAATAACTTCTAGAATGTTGTTTTGTTTACCGGTACTCACCTAGTTCCGACTTCCAAATCCCCAGACTTCGTCTTCAAAATAAAAGTCAAGAGTAAACTCTGGCGTTAACATAAAAATCTATATCGACCTTCAAAGTAAACGACTGGAACATCTGACTAGACACCAGCTTTGTCCTGACTACTTTTGGTCATAAAATACCAGCTTTGTCCTGACTACTTTTGGTCATAAAATACACATAGCTTATACAATTAAATAACAGTGACGGTCTACCCTAGTAAAGAGCTAGATCTCTCAGATGAAAATCAACATGTGACACAGGATACCTATGACTTTGTGTGGCTTGATGAATAAACATGCAGGTGGTGCACAGGCCCAGTGTAATGCAGGGGCTTACCGGGGCTGAAGCCCCTGGGTGACCCAAGACGCAGCAACAAAAAAACATATTCAGTACCAGTCAAAAGCATTGGTGGAAAAAGTACTCAATTGTCATACTTGAGTAAAAGTAAAGACATCTAAATAGAAAATGACAAGTAAAAGTCACCCAGTAAAATATTACTTGAGTAAAAGTCTAAATGTATTTGGTATAAAATATACTTAAGTATCTAAAGTAAATGGAATTGCTCAAATGTACTTAAGTATCAAAAGTAAAAGTACAAGTATAAACCATTTAAAATTCCTTATATTAAGCAAACCAGACAGCACGATTTAATTTTTTCAATTTATTGGCAGATAGCCAGGGGCACACTCCAGCATGCAGACATAATTTACAAACTAAGCATTTGTGTTTAGTGAGTCCGCCAGATCAGGGATGTTCTCTTGATAAGTGTGTGAATTGGACCATTTTCCTGTCAAAATGTAACGAAATTGGAAAATGTATGGAGTAAAAATAACATTATTTTCTTTAAGAATGTAGTGAAGTAAAAGTAAAAGTTAGCAAAAATCTAAATAGGAAAGTAAAGTACAGATACCCCAAAAAACAACTTAAGTAGTACTTTAAAGTATTTTTACACCACTGATCAAAAGTTTGGACACCTACTAATTCAATGATTTTTCTTTATTTTTGCTGTTTTCTACATTGTAGAATAATAGTGAAGACATCAAAATTATGAAATAACACATATTGAATCATGTAGTAAGCAAAAAAGTGTTAAAAAAAATGTGATTATTTTTTTATTTTTGGGATTCTTCAAAGTAACCACCCTTTGCCTTGATGACAGCTTTGCACACTCTTGGCATTCTCTCAACCAGCTTCACCTGGAATGCTTTTCCAACAGTCTTGAAGGAGTCTCACATATGCTGAGCACTTGTAGACATTGTTAATGTTGTAAATGACTATTGTAGCTGGAAACGGCTGATTGGTAACGGAATATCTACATAGGCGTACAGAGGCCCATTATCAGCAACCATCACTCCTGTGTTCCAATGGCACATTGTGTTAGCTCATCCAAGTTTATAATTTTAAAAGGTATGGTGGAAAAATTGCACGATTGTTATACTTTTATTACATCGAATGGTTGTTTTATGCAACAGAACAGAGTATTCCTAACTATTGTGTGTGTGTTCTACTGAGGATAGGCCTCTGGGAGATAACAGGAGATTTACGATGTCTTTTGGGTGATAAAACCTAAAGAGCATTACAGAGCATGAGTTAATGTTTCTGTTCTATACCGTACCAGGGAGAGATGGTTCCAGTTTGGAGTCGGAGGGCCAGACACTGGTCTCTATACAATGAAAACTGTTCACACAGCAGATACTGTCTGCTATGTATTATAGGTATCTTTCATACAATTCTTAACCTTGTGACCCATTCTATATACACTGCTCAAAAAAATAAAGGGAACACTTAAACAACACAATGTAACTCCAAGTCAATCACACTTCTGTGAAATCAAACTGTCCACTTAGGAAGCAACACTGATTGACAATAAATTTCACATGCTGTTGTGCAAATGGAATAGACAAAAGGTGGAAATTATAGGCAATTAGTAAGACACCCCCCAAAAAGGAATGGTTCTGCAGGTGGTGACCACACACCACTTCTCAGTTCCTATGCTTCCTGGCTGATGTTTTGGTCACTTTTGAATGCTGGCGGTGCTTTCACTCTAGTGGTAGCATGAGACGGAGTCTACAACCCACACAAGTGGCTCAGGTAGTGCAGTTCATCCAGGATTGCACATCAATGCGAGCTGTGGCAAAAAGGTTTGCTGTGTCTGTCAGCGTAGTGTCCAGAGCATGGAGGCGCTACCAGGAGACAGGCCAGTACATCAGGAGACGTGGAGGAGGCCGTAGGAGGGCAACAACCCAGCAGCAGGACCGCTACCTCCGCCTTTGTGCAAGGAGGAGCACTGCCAGAGCCCTGCAAAATGACCTCCAGCAGGCCACAAGGAAATTACCAAGAAACTGAAGATCACGTACAACTCTGTGTACTACTCCCTTCACAGAACAGCGCAAACTGGCTCTAACCAGAATAGAAAGAGTGGGAGGCCCCGGTGCACAACTGAGAAAGAGGACAAGTACATTAGAGTGTCTAGTTTGAGAAGCAGACGCCTCACAAGTCCTCAACTGGCAGTTTCATTAAATAGTACCCGCAAAACATCAGTCTCAACGTCAACAGTGAAGAGGTGACTCCAGGATGCTGGCCTTCTAGGCAGAGTTCCTCTGTCCAGTGTCTGTGTTCTTTTTTCCATCTTAATCTTTTATTTTTGTTGGCCAGTCTGAGATATGGCTTTTTTGCAACTCTGCCTAGAAGGCCAACATCCCAGTCGCCTCTTCACTGTTGACGTTTTGTACTGTTTTGCGGGTACTATTTAATGAAGCTGCCAGTTGAAGACTTGTGAGGCATCTGTTTCTCAAACTAGCATTTTGAGCCTCCTGATACTCAACTAGTATAAAGAAGGCCAGTTGTATTGCTTCTATAATCAGCACAACAGTTTTCAGCTGTGCTAACATAATTGCAAAAGTGTTTTCTAATGATCAATTAGCCTTTTAAAACTTGGATTAGCTAACACAATGTGCCATTGGAACACAGGAGTGATGGTTGCTGATAATGGGCAACTGTTAATGAAATATCTACATAGGCGTACCTTCAGCCGTTTCCAGCTACAATAGACATTTACAACACAAACAATGTCTACACTGTATTTCTGATCAATTTGTTATTTTAAATGGACAACAAAATGTGTTTTTCTTTCAAAAACAAGGACATTTCTAAGTGATCCCAAACTTTTGAACGGTAGTATATATATATATAAACAATTACAATAAACTGTATAATAAATAAATGTGACTGGTCAATTGTGAGTCAAGGTATTTCCCGAAACGTAGCAATGTTTAAGACATGGACTTATTTTTTTAATTTAACCAGGTAGGCCAGTTGAGAATGTTAACAAGGCATCCAAAAGTAGTTCAAATTAACGTTTTCATTTTATTAGCTAAACAAAACTTGTTTAAACAGCAAAATTGTTGCAGAAATAAGCCTTGTTTGCATAGCGATGATGAAAATAATGTAATTTAGGCTGTAATGATCTCAAATTCTAATCATTTGGTCATCACACCGATGATATAGCAACGGATGCCAGTAGTTTGAATCCCATGACGATGTAGAAGGGCACACTATTTGGCCGGGGGACATTATTTGGCATGACAGGCCCAAGAGGCAAAAAAATATATATATAATTTATCCAAACACAGGAGGCCGCTCTCAATGTTCAATAGTTTATAAAAAAATAACTTTGGATTAAGTTATCACAAGCACATACAGGTATCTGCCAAAATGAAATCAACACCAACAGAAACTGTCTTAAAAGGGTGTTGCGCCACTACAAGTTGCTAGCACCATGTCAATGCGCCTTGGCATATATTTTACAAGTAGACCTAAACATGCCAGGAAAATGCACCCCACACCATAACATACAATGCATTCGGAAAGTATTCAGACCCCTTGACTTGACACATTTTGTTACGTTACAGCTTTATTCTAAAATGGATTAACAACAAAAAAGTATCAATCTACACACAATACCCCATAATGACAATTTTTATATTTAAATAAATTCCGACCCTTTGCTATGAGATTCGAAATTGAGCTCAGGTGCATCTTGTTTCCATTCATCATCCTTGAGATGTTTCTACAACTTGATTGGATTCCACCTGTTGTAAATTCAATTGATCGGACATGATTTGGAAAGGCACACCTGTGTACATCATATAAAGGTCCCACAGCTGACAGTGCATGTCAGAGCATAAACCAAGCCATGAAGTCGAAGGAATTGTCTGCAGAGCTCCGAAACAGGATTGTGACGAGACACAGATCTGGGTAAGTGTACCACTTTTTTTTTTAAACATTGAAGGTCCCCAAGAACACAGTGGTCTCCATCATTCTTAAATGAAAGAAGTGTGTAACCACCAAGACTCTTCCTAGAGCTGGCCGTCTGGACAAACTGAGCAATCAAGGGAGAAAGGCCTTGGTCAGGGAGGTGACAAAGCACCCAATGGTCACTCTGACAGAGCTCCAGAGTTCCTCTGTGGAGATGGGATAACCTTCCAGAAGGACAACCATCTCTGGAACACTCCACCAATCAGACCTTTATGGTAGTCTAGACGGAAGCCACTTCTCAGTAAAAGGCACATAACAGGCCGCTTGGAATTGCCATACAGCACCTAAAGGACTCTGGTCTGATGAAACCAAGATTGAACTCGTTGGCCTGAATGCCAACCTTCACGTCTGGAGGAAACCTTGCACAGTGAAGCATGGTGGTGGTAGCATCATGCTGTGGGGATGTTTTTCAGCAGCAGGGACTAGTCAGGATCAAGGGAAAGATGAACAGAGCAAAGTACAGAGATCCTTCATGAAAACCTACTCCAGTGCGCTCAGGATAGCTGTGCAGCGACGCTCCCCATCCAACCTGACAGAGCTTGAGAGGATCTGCAGAGAAGGATTGGAGAAACTCCCCAAATACAGGTGTGCCAAGCTTGTAGCATCATACCAAAAAAACCTTGAGGCTGTAATCGCCACCAAAGGTCCTTCAAAGTACTGCGTAAAGGGTCTGAATACTTGCCGCCGGGGCGGAAGCGTAGCCTAGTGGTTAGAGCATTGGACTAGTAACCGAAAGGTTGCAAGATCTAATCCCCGAGCTGACAAGGTACAAAATCTGTCGTTCTGCCCCTGAACAAGGCAGTTAACCCACTGTTCCTAGGCCGTCATTGAAAGAATTTGTTCTTAACTGATTTGCCTAGTTAAATAAAGGTCAAATAAAAATATATATAAATGTTATTTTTTATACATATACAAACATATCTAAAATCCGGTTTTTGATGTGTTATTATGGAGTATTGTGTGTAGATTGACTAGGGGAAAAAACGATTTAATCAATTTTAGAATTAGGCTGTAACGTAACAAAATGTGGAAAAAGTCAAAGGGTCTGAATACCTTCCGAATAAACTGTTTACTTTGTATCCCTTGTTTCCTTTATTTTGTCAGTTACCGGTTTGCCTAGAGTCAGGAAGGCCGCCGTTTGGGCAGTATGCCTGCCAAATATAGCCTACAGCTTGTTGCATCATGGCCAGGAAAAAGGCACAGTTTGGAAAGCAAATGCCTACTGCTGAAAAAAGAAGACTAATATGCTTGTAGAACCAATAGAAAAAAAATCAAAAGCCCCAGGGCCTATGATTTCTTAATCCAGCGGTGCAGTTGTCTGGGAACCCAATTTATTGTTTCTCCATACAGATAAATAAAAAAAGAGTACACACACCAGACAAAATAACATACACCTATTTAATAAAATGTTTTCTTGACATGTTAAAAATACCCATTAGAAGAAACATGACCACTGAATAATATGAACAGAGAACTTTAGATAACTATAAACTCAATCACCTTTGAGACCAAAATGAAAACAGTGAACTGTCATGTCACAATGGCAAGAGGAAACAATAGGGACATAGTTGTATTGAGACGTAACAGATAATCGTACTGATAAAACCCAGTAAGTACTTCAGTCTCCAGGGCGTTGGGATGAGCAAACACCCTCAATAGTCTGGCTGGTAAACCCGATGGCTACACTGTCAGAACAGGATGCATGTTGACGTTTAGTGTCATGAAACTTGCCCTTGAGGCATAACTGAAAGATTTCTGCTAGATGGGCCAGCTGGAAAGTCAAAATGGTCTAGATTGTAAAAATTCATGAAAACAAAAATTTGCCTTTTGGTTTTAATTTAAGGTTAGGAGTAAAATCAGATTTTATGACTTGGTGGCTGTGCCAGCTAGTGACCACTCTCTACAGAGCTGCCTCCAGAACAAGATTCATGGTCAAACACGCTAGCAAGATAGGGTGTGAGAGAGGCTAGGGGGGAGAGGTGGTTGAAAGCAGCTAGGCAACACTGATTTGTTTTTTCAACACTGGGTTAAACATAACGCTTTAACAGGGTAGAAAAGGCTTGACCATCTGATGACAACTTACATCAAATCTGGCACTCAACAGGACTGGATTTGCATCAGACTGTGACTGGTGGTAAAGGGTTTATGGGTCAGGACGCTATTATGGGTTTATGATTCATGTAATTTCTCTCCACCTGATCACAGATCAATATGGAGAATACATATGAATCTTAACTGCTCCATAGTTTAGGTTACCATCAGACCCTCTTCTGAAATCACAGAATCGCCTGTCATCTACATCACAGGAACTTTGATCGGCGACGCTTGGTGCCGTACTCGGACTGGCGTGCGTATGTATGCGTGTACGCGGCACAAGATCAGAACACAGCAACAGAGCAGAATCTGATCCCCACCTACAGATTGAGAAGAGTTCAGTTCTGCAGTCAATCAGGACTGGTTGGTGTAACATACAGTAGCTTAACAGAGTTTGTATATAACATAATAGATTGTTGATATAAAAGGACTAAAAAGAGACGTCCGTTACGTGCTAATCTCAGAATGGACCATCCAAAACCAAAGCATGCTAATGTTAAATAAACAAGAACAGACAGAGAAACAGAAAACCATACTGCAGTTTTATAAAAACAAACTTGGGGACCAAACGGCAACAGCAGCAGGTCAGGCAGCAGCTGCCTCTCCATCTGCAGAGCGGGGCGGGCAGGCCTCGTGGAGGGTTATGGGTAAAGAGCATCTGTAGAGGAGCTACAGAGCTACAGTACTTTGGGAAATACAGGCGGACCAAGGTTGAGAGCAAGACAGGGTTCCGAGAGCATGTCTGTCTCCTCACTAGTCCCCCTTGGTCAGCAGGTCTTCTATGTAGGCATCCAGTTCGTCATCTGTGTTTATGTCAATGTCCTGCAGGAGGGAAGGAGCGACATTCCATTTCAGTTTGTCCGTGTGTGTGAGTGCGTGCATGCGGGTTCTCATCTTCTCTGTAGCTAAGCTTCGATTTTGGTGTATGTCTTACCTCCTGTACTTTCTGCAGCAGTTGTACGATGTTGGTTCGTAGTTTCTGTAGCTTCTCGTCTGCCTCCCTGAGTTTGGTCTCAGCGCTGGTACTCTTCTCCTCCACAGCTTTGGCTCTGGCGTCAGCTCTGCTCTGGTACGAGTTACACAGAGACTGGAGACCCAGCTCATACTGCTGGAAATACTCCTTCTGCAGACGCATGCATACACACGGTCAGATAGATATATACACTACCGTTCAAAAGTTTGGGGTCACTTAGAAATGTCCTCGTTCATTTCTCGTTCAGTTCATTTCTCGGCCTTCATTTCTCAGAACAAGAATAGACTGACGAGTTTCAGAAGAAAGTTCTTCGTTTCTGGCCATTTTGAGCCTGTAAATCGAACCCACAAATGCGGATGCTCCAGATACTCAACTAGTCTAAAGAAGGACAGTTTTATTGCTTCGTTAATCAGCACGACAGCTTTCAGCTGTGCTAACATACTTGCAAAAGAGTTTTCTAATGATTAATTAGCTTTTTAAAACGATAAACTTGGATTAGTTAACACAACATGCCATTGGAACAAAGGAGTGACGGTTGCTGATAATGGACCTCTGTACGCCTATGTAGATATTCCATTAAAAATCAGCCGTTTCCAGCTACAATAGTCATTTACATTTAAGTCATTTAGCAGACGCCCTTATCCAGAGCGACTTACAACAGTAACAATGTCTACAATGCATTTCTGATCAATTTGATGTTATTTTAATGGACATTTTTTGTGTTGCATTTCTTTAAAAAAAGAAGAAGACATTTCTAAGTGACCCCAAACCTTTGAACGGTAGTGTATATATACACACATACATACGATTTTGCTTTGGTATGAATTACAATGATATGACTGCAGCAGACTCCAGGGCAGGTCTCTAGAAGACATGAGTTAGAGGTCAGGAGTTAAAGGTCAGTCTCACCATAGGGAAAGCCACTAGCTCTTCTGCGGCCATGCTGTTGACATCGTCCTTCGGGATCCGGAAATCAGGAGGGAAGAAATAACGCAGCAGCGTCCTGAAGAGAACACACACAAAATTAGAGTTGTTCCATTCTCCCTCTGAAAAATTCTCCCCAAAAACCAACAGGTAGGACTCAATGACAGAGTATCAGGTAGTCATGGTTACCTCATCATGTTGACCAGGTTGTCAGTCACCTCTCGACTGGTTCCTGGTTGGGTGGTGTCGGGTTCCATGGGGGCGGGCCCTTTTTCAGTCCCCTCCCCTTGCTGTGTGTCAGGGGTCTGGGAGAGGGGAGAGGGGGGTCGCATCAACCTCACCTCCTCACTGCCTTTGAAAACCCTAATAACAACAACCATAAATTATACCAACAACCTCACCTCCTCACTGCCCTTAACCACTGTAATAACAGCACCCCAAAACTCCTGAGCACAGTAACTTATCAAAACATTTGGAAATTAAATAGAAACTGGCACATCATTGGCCACTGGTACAGCATAGTGATGGGGGAAAAAATCTATATAGTTACATATGCAATTTTATTTTTTGACAATATATTGATATTTTACTCCAAGTACCGATTTAAATAAATAGAATAGCTATAGCTTGTTCTCCATCTTTTTAAAGTGAGCCAACATATTTTCAGCACTTATTTGCCTGACTGATCAAAACCTGTTTTCTCATGCCCCTTCTTGTCTCTCTGCAGCAGACATAGTTCGCAATATAATAAAATAGCAGTATCAAATCGCAATACATATAGAATCGTGAGAATCGCAATACATATTGTATCGGCACCTAAGTATTGTGATAATATCGTATTGTGAGGTCCCTAGCAATTCCCAGCCCTAGTACAACACACACATAAATGTGAGAAAACAAAGCACAAACACGGTGAGTTGGTGAGCCTACCATCGGTCCTTGGGGGTGGATCTGGGGACGTAGTCAAACTTCACCTTCCAGCGAATGCTCTGCTTACTGATTTCCACAGCAACCACTTTGCCTGTGAACCATTCCTTATTCACCCGTACCTCCACCAACATACCCTTATCTACAGGAGACAACAAAGGAATTGTGAAGCTTTGTCCTGAAACGCTGATGTCTATGGCATTGCTAATAGGAAATCTTCTCAGCAAATCAACTATCATCAAGAAATAAATAAAAATCACCTTTCTGAGCATTCTTCGGTTCATTCTCTGGGTGCTCGTCCTCTGCACTGCCTGTCACCTAAAAACATTACACACAGAAAACACACTGATCAAACTGTCTAGTAGTAAGTGTGTGTGAAGAAATACATGAGTGGTGTGTTATTGAGAAAGGAGAGCAGGAGAAAAAGAAGAAGCAGGAGAGCAGAATATAAGCAACTATATATAGAATAGAAGAGACAGATAGGACCCAACACAAAGGTTCCCAGGTTTGCTTGTCAGTATTCCCGTACCTCACACTAGACTACTGCAACACAGTTTCCCCTGCCATAAACCCTCACATTGGTGCCACAACAGAGGCGTGCAGATTCGTTGAGAAAACATGCAATTTTTGGATATTGATTAGAGATTGTCAAGGATGCACACAAACTCCAAAATATTAGTTCAGATTATTTGGCTTCCAATATGTGATCTATAGGCTGAGAGCTTCATAAGCGGTTTAGTCAATTCTGGGATTTGAGTAGTGTGACAATATTTGGTGAGAATTACAACTTGGGGTGCAAAATCAATTACAGCTCAATTACAGCAATTATTTAATCTGCAGTTATTCTTCTGCTATTTATTCTGTTACCAATAATACGTCAATGTTAATAATATCTTCAGATTACAATGATGTCTCTTAACTAAATGCAATCTATTAGCTTCCAAAATGTACATAGGTATATCTAGCTGTAATATAACACATTCTGATGGAATGGCTTGTCCCACAGTGCATTGAGTGAATGCTGGAAAAAGATGTTGGTTCCTTTCTAATCATACCAATGTGAATGCAAAGAGGAAAAATAAGTGGAGTGGCAAAAGAGTGGAGTCCTCATTCAAAGGCAAGATAAGAGTTTTTTTTTGTTTTTCTTAACCCCAAAGTTCACTTTAAAGAAGACTGAGATCAGTTATTTTAAAGAGGACTATATGCGAAAACCCCTTAAGAGTAGAGTTAGGAGACAAACCATTTAGAGTAGAATTATGATAGAAGGGGAGGATCTATTCTATTTTGATTAGAGTTAGGAGAGAGGGATAGGACAGATAACATTATGAGTTGAGAAGGTGTAGTCTCTTGCGCCGTGGCTGGTGGGTACCTTGGCTCTAACCCCAGCCGAGGGCTTAGGCGGGGTGGGGATGGGTTTGGCTGGCGGTGGTGTTGGTATGGTAGCACTCCTCTTCTCAGGCGGCAGGGGTTTGGTGCTGAGTGGGGGGGTGGGGACCTGTGGGGTCGATGACATCACATGACCTCTGAACTATGGGTAAACTGGTGTGCTCCATGTGTCAGACTCTTGTTCTTCCTCCAAAAGAGTTTTCCCCATTCTCCGTACCTAACATCACCTCACCGTCCTCACTCGTCTTCAGGAAACATCTATCTGTCCTCTTCTTCCAAACATCCCTTCCCCTTTATCTTTCCGTTCCCTCTCCTCTTACACATGCAGTGCTTTCCTGTGTCTGTCTGATACATTGTATACAGATATTCTATAGATTGACAGTTTGATAGTCTGAGCAGTGAAAATGTGTGTGTGTGAGAGTGTACCTCCGTCACTTTTCCCCGTTTGAGTGGAGCTTTCTCAACAGCTTTCCCACGATTCCCCACGGCAGCTGTCATCTTGGATTTCTTGGGCTGAGGCTCCTTCTCCTCCTCGCTGTCCTCCTCTTCTTCTTCTTCTTCTTCCTCCTCCTCTTCTTCCTCCTCACTCTCCTCCTGCTCCATCACTCTCTTGCGCTGGCTGCTAGTAGGTGTGGTTGCTTTGGCAGGAGACGATTTGGCTTGAATCTGTAGAAACACCATAGATATTACTGATACTGCTAAAGGACCATAAAGCTATTTTAAAGGTATTTTGACAATTATTTTGGTATTTGGCAATTAACTCATGGATACCATTTGTATGTCTCTGCATCCAGTATGAAGGAAGTTAGCATTTGCTCGCAAAACTACCTCTAACATTCGCAAACATTTCTAAAAACCTGTTTTCAATAGTGCAATGACGAAGTCTACCTCATCCGACTCTGGGTAAGTAGATACATTTCCAAAGTCTCGCACTATTTTAACATAACCGTAATAGATTTGTTAAAGGACAACACACATAAAGATACTCACCCGTGAGCTGCGGCTTGGAGGGGTGGGTTTGGCGGGGATTTTGGCTGGGGCTTTGGGGGCGGGCTTAGCTGGAGGGAGTGATGGCTTCGCTGCAGCTCTGGCTCTAGATTGGTCGACTCTGGAGGCTGGGGCAGCAGGCCGGGTGGTCGGTCGAGGGGAATTGGTGAGTTTGCGGTTGAGGGCTGGCGGCTGGCTGGGGGCGTTCTTGAGGAGGGCGGGGAGAGGGGGGGAGCGAGGGCGTGAAACACGCTCTGAAGACCTGGTTGCCTAGGAGACAGAGAGAACATGAAACATTATATTCAGATATCCGGAGACAGTATGTGTTATTGTGTGAAACCAGTAGAGGTTAAGTATGTCTGTATACATGTAGTGTGTGTTTACCTGTAGATGGGGAGTATTTGTGACTGTGTATGTGTGTGTACCTGGGAAGAACTGTCATTCATGGGTCTCATGCTGACATCCAGAGGCAACTTCTTCACATCTGCAGCTGATTTGATGGTGCTGGTTTTCTGCAGAGCCTCTAGTTTCTCCTGCTGCTGTCTGATCTTCTCTGTCAGCTCTTTCTGTTTGTCCTCCGCTGTCTGTCTGTCCTTCTTCAGAACTGCACATGGAAGGTTCTGTTTCTGCTCCGCTGCATCACACCTACAACACACACACACACAACATTTGAGATATACTGTATGTGGTGTTCCTGCAGGTGTGTGTGTGTGTGTGTGTGTGTGTGTTTACCTGTCTTGAGTGCTGTCAGGGTTCATCAGACACACCCAGCTGTCCGGGTAACGTTTATCCACCGCATCCATCTGGAATGGCAGAGTCCTCCACTTCAGACATTTATCTACAGAGAGAGAGGAAGACAAACCTCAGAGCTTGTCTATTTATTTATGTGTGTGTGTGTGTGTGAGACTTGACACACTTTAAAGTGTGTATGTCTACAACTCACCACACTGTATGGTTAGGGGTATCTCCATGGCGCGGCGTCTCTTGTATCTCTGCTCAGCCGAGGGGAGTGAGGACCAGCTGGCCGACAGGTACCCAAACTCATCCCAGAACTTCACTATGCCCTTCTGAGCTAAAAAAGTGGGAAAAGCAGAAACATGCTAGACATATGGACTAAGGCTGTTGCACTAACTATACAACCAAGCGTAACTATGCTCATTAACAGTAGTGTGTCTAACTAGAGCTATACACAGATTTAATAGTTACATTATTTTGCTACCCTTGATATGTATATTTAGCTTACTAAACATCCTGCCTGCATTCATTGTTGTCCCCCTCATGTTGCACCCTAGACAGGGCGTGCAAGGGGGAGGGGTATGGTAGACAGAGAGCGAGGGGTATGGTAGACAGAGAGCGAGGGGTATGGTAGACAGAGAGCGAGGGGTATGGTAGACAGAGAGCGAGGGGTATGGTAGACAGAGAGCGAGGGGTATGGTAGACAGAGAGCGAGGGGTATGGTAGACAGAGAGCGAGGGGTATGGTAGACAGAGAGCGAGGGGTATGGTAGACAGAGAGCGAGGGGTATGGTAGACAGAGAGCGAGGGGTATGGTAGACAGAGAGCGAGGGGTATGGTAGACAGAGAGCGAGGGGTATGGTAGACAGAGAGCGAGGGGTATGGTAGACAGAGAGCGAGGGGTATGGTAGACAGAGAGCGAGGGGTATGGTAGACAGAGAGCGAGGGGTATGGTAGACAGAGAGCGAGGGGTATGGTAGACAGAGAGCGAGGGGTATGGTAGCCTACACTTGGGTAGGGGATTAACTGTATTACTTTAAGAAGTTTTTGATATTCTTTCAATGCTTTAGCTTACAATGTTAGTTGTATACTGTAAAAAAGTGGAGAATGTCAACTTTCTAAAGCTAGAATTACTAATTTAAATGTAACCCTGAAGCTATATATTTTTTTATTTTTTATTTAACTAGGTAAGTCAGTTAAGAACAAAATCTTATTTACAATGACTGCCTACCAAAAGGCCTCCTGCAGGGGACAAAAAAATAATAATAAAAAAAAAATATATATATATATAGGACAAAACACACATCACGACAAGAGACACCACAACACGACAAAGAGAGACCTAAGACAACAACAACAGCATGGGAGCAAAACATGGCGGCAGCAGCAGCATAAAACATGATACAAACATTATTGAGCACAGACAACAGCACAAAGGACAATATGGTAGAGACAACAATACATCACGTGAAGCAGCCACAACTGTCAGTAAGAGTGTCCGTGATTGAGTCTTTGAACGAAGAGATGGAGATAAAACGGTCCAGTTTGAGTGTTTGTTGCAGCTCGTTCCAGTCGCTAGCTGCAGCGAACTGAAAAGAGGAGCGACCTAGGGATGTGTGTGCTTTGGGGACCTTTAACAGAATGTGACTGGCAGAACAGGTGTTGTATGTGGAGGATGAGGGGGAGTGAGGCCTAAGCGGGTTTTATAAATAAGCGACGTGTATACAGAGATGATCAGTTTACAGAGTGGTATAGAGTGCAGTGATGTGTGCTATAAGGAGCATTGGTGGCAAAACTGATGGCCGAATGGTAAAGAACATCTAGCCGCTCGAGAGCACCCTTACCTGCCGATCTATAAATTATGTCTACATAATCTAGCATGGGTAGGATGGTCATCTGAATCAGGGTTAGTTTGGCAGCTGGGGTGAAAGACGAGCAATTACGATAGAGGAAACCAAGCCTAGATGCAACCTTAGCCTGCAGCTTTGATATGTGCTGAGAGAAGGGCAGTGTACCGTCTAGTCATACACCCAAGTACTTGTATGAGGTGAATACCTCAAGCTCTAAACCCTCAGAGGTAGTAATCACACCAGTGGGGAGAGGGGCATTCTTCTTACCAATCCACATAACCTTGTTCTGAACACCTCCAAAACAAAGGTAAAAGGCAGAGAAAGCCTGTTGGACATTAAGAAAGCTTTGTTTTAGAGTATTTAACACAAAATCCGGGGACGGGCCAGCTGAGTATAAGAGTGTATCATCTGCATATAAATGGATGAGAGAGCTTCCTACTGCTTGAGCTATGTTTTTGATGTAAATTGAGAAGAGTGTGGGGCCTAGGATCGAGCCTTGGGGTACTCCCTTGGTGACAGACAGTGGCTGAGACAGCAGATGTTCTGACTTTATACACTGTACTCTTTGAGAGGTAGTTAAGAAACCAGGCCAAAGACCCCCCAGAGACAACAATACTCCTTAGCTGGCCCACAAGAATGGAATGGTCTACCGTATCAAAAGCTTTAGCCAAGTCAACAGAAATAGCAGCACAACATTGCTTAGAATCAAGGGAAATGGTGACATTATTTAGGACCTTTAAGGTTGCAGTGACACATCCATAACCTGAGCAGAAACCAGATTGCATACCCGAGAGAATACTGTAGACATCAACAAAGCCAGTCAGTTGATTATTGACAAGTTTTTCCAACACTTTTGATAAACAGGGCAAAATAGAAATTGGCAAATAACAGTTAGGATCACCTTGATCTCCACCTTTAAATAAAGGACACACCGTGGCTACCTTCCAATCAATGGGAACCTCCCCAGAGGAGATACAGGGTAAAAAGGTCAGAGATGGGCTTAGCAAAGATAGGGGCAGCAACCTAAAAGAAGGGTCTACTCTAAACCATCTGACCCAGCTGTTTTTTAGGGGTCAAGTTTAAGGAGTTCCTTTAGTCCCTCGGACTCAGTGACCGCCCGAAGGGAGAAACTTTGTAGCGGGCATGGGAAAAAGAGGGAGGAGCATCGGGGATAGTCGCATTAGAAGGGATGGGAGATTAGGAAATCTTGAACGGGTAAGGAGGCATGTTAGAGTCAAATAGGAATCCTGACTTAATGAAGTGGCGATTAAAGAGCTCAGCCATGTGCTTATTGTCAGTAACAACCACATCATCAACATTAAGGGACATGGGCAGCTGTGGAGGAGGAGGGTTTATTCTCCAGGTCTTTAACCGTTTTCCAGACCTTCTTGGGGTTAGACCCACAGAGAGAGAACTGCTCCTTAAAGTAACTAACTTTGGCCTTCCGGATAGCCTGAGTGCACTTATTTCTAATTTGCCTGAACGAGAGCCAGTCAGCATGAGTATGCTTGTGCCGAGCTATTTGCCAAATGGAATTCTTGAGCTGGAGTAACTCTGCCACATCACGGTCGAATCAGGGGCCGAACCTGTTTTAAATCCTTATGTTCTTTATGGGTACGTATTTGTTAACGATACCACTGAAAATATCAATAAAAGGAAGGTACAAGAGTCTTCGTCAGAGGGGATTAAGCTGATTCTATACCAATTTACAGAGGACAGGTCATGAAGGAAATCTTGCTCATTGCAGTTTTTTAGCAAGCGTCTATGACAAATCAGGACAGGTTGTTTCACTGAGCAGCAATTATGAACACAGGCTGTACAACAGTGATCACTAAGGTCATTACAGAAAACACCAGACTGATAACCATTGTATTATTTGTAATAACATCGAGGAGAGTAGCCTTTTCTGGGTGTTTGGAGTCATATCTTGTGGGATTGGTAATAATCGGAGAAAGATTTAGGGAGTCCCATTACTTTAGGAGATGGGAGGGTGGTTTAAGCATGTCCCAGTTTATGTCACCTAGCAGGACAAATTCAGACTAAGTGTAAGGGGCCAGGAGAGGGTACAGGCCGGTGCTGATGGTGGCTGATAACACCCAGCAACAGTCAACAGAGCTATTTGAAAGTTTACTGCTTAATACCAGATAAATCAAACTGTTTGGGGACAGACTTGGTGGAGACAACCGAGCACTGAAGGTGTTCCTTGGTAAATATTGCCACTCCCCCACCTTTGGAAGATCTGTCTTGCCGAAAAAGGTTATAACCAAGGCTAACATCAGTGTTCTTAACCACATCTCAGTAATGAGCTTTCAATGTATACATTTTTTGGTAACAGGCTTCTAGTGTTAACGTGCAGAAAACCCAGGCTTTTACGAGAGCAGAAATCAGTGAAGCAGATATCAGAGCACAAATCAGAATTGGGGCTAGCAACAGTAGATGGGCCAGGGTGTACATGCACATTTCCAGATATAATCAACAGTAATACAGTCAGGGCACGGCAGAGGACAGGGAGAGCTCTGCAGTGTTGATTTATAACATTTGAATGTGCATTCGATGGCAATAAGATCATATTGTAATGCAATCCCATCAGGTAACATGAATACAAAGCTGGCGAAAGGTGGTTAGCATAGGATGGAAGGTCAAGAGTCCGTGTAACCAAGAGAGTCAGAGTCTGAGTGTGGGAACAAACAGTCTGTCCCACAGTTGGGTAAACAAGCAAGTTCCTAGTCAACAAAGCACGCAGGAGTCATGAGGCAAATAGCATAAAGCACAAGAGAAAAATATAACAACTTGGGGCTAGCCATTGTAAGTTCATAGTCACTTGCACCAACAGTGTGTGTGTGCTGGAGGCGAACAAAAGCTCGGGAGAGGCAGGGGTATCTGTACCAGACAGGGGGAGACAGGCCAGGGTGGACAGTGAACAGATCACCAGGTGGAATCCAAGCAGCAGTGCTGCAGGCAACGGGAGTAGGTGTCACACCTACTTGGGAGAAGCTTTTTTCGGGAGATAGATTCCTTGTAGAAAATCTAGCAAGTCTCTTTCCACCATCTTTTCCACGTGGAAAAGGAGGTTGTTAGCTGGCTATATCTTTTCATTTTCGGCAAATGATCCTTTACGACGTCCAAACAAAGTTGTCCTGTGGCTGTTGTATTTTGTGGATTATGAGGATATCTTCTGATGTGATCAAATCAACAATATTGTTTCTTATTGAGGTAATTTACAATTGAAGTGTCCTGGCTGCATATCAGTTAAAAATAGAGATGAATCCAAGGGGTTCTGTATTTTAGTTACCTCTGCACAGATCGAAGGGGCTTCAAAGGCCTCTGCATTTGGGTGGGGAGGGGGGCTGTGAAACTCTCCTGCCATTGTTAGGCTCAAGAGTTTTCACACCTCACTTCAGTGATAATTTTAGTCAGTTTCTTTCCTAGCAGCTTGGTAGCTTAGTAGCCTTATTTGTTTAAGCAATAAAGCCCGAAGGGGTGTGGTATCTGGCCAATATACCACGGCTCAGGCCTGTTCTTAAGCATGACGCAGTGGTGTGGAGTGCCTGGACACAGCCCTTAGCCGTGGTATATTGGCCATATACCACAAATCCCTAAGGTGCCTTATTGCTATTATAAACTGGTTACCAACGTAATTAAAGCAGGAAAAACAAGTTATTTGTCATACCTGTGGTATATGGTCTGTCAGCCAATCAGCATTCAGGGTTGCTGATTCAAGCAATAAAGCCCGAAGGGGTGTGGTATCTGGCCAATATACCACGGCTAAGGGCTGTTCTTAGGCACCACCCATTGCAGGGTGCCTGGACACAGCCCTTAGCCGTGGTACATTGGCCATATACCACAAACCCGAGGTGCCTTATTGCTATTATAAACTGGTTACAGCAGGAAAAATAAATGTGTCGTACCCGTGGTATACAGTCTGATATACCACAGCAGTCAGCCAATCAGCATTCAGGGCTGGAGCCACCCAGTTTATAATAAGCTTTAAACAAAATTACCTAGAGATGATTGTCTTTTCATTTTTGGCTTCAGAAGTAGGTTCAGATTGAACATTACTCACTCAGTTTTGTGTTGGATGGTATTTCCAGGTTCCGCTGTGTTTCTTCTGCAGGTTTTGGTTTGTTAGAAGTTTTTTCTTGATAATCCTTGGTAGCAATAGTCCATTCAGGTAAATTTGTCCAAAATCAAGGTTTTAGGTATGGAATTGTGATTTGGAATGAAGGTTTTGACGTTGAGGTTAGTGTCGTGTATAAATCCTTGCGAGAAAATTCAAGTTAATCTACATATATCCAACTGTAATTCTATATTTTTGCAAAACTCAGGAACCAATGCTCTGTGTCTGTTCGCTCATTAGCTACCCTCTCCTCCCCCCTGTAACTATTCTCTAGGTTGTTGCTGTAAATGAGAATGTGTTCTCAGTCAACTGACCTGGTAAAATAAAATAAGGGTTAAATTACAACCTTCCACTATCATGGTTACATAGACGTTGTGTGTGTTACCTATGTTGCTGTCCTTCCAGTACTGGGCTAGGTGTTCTCCCATGGCTCTCAGAAGGTGTCTGTATTCTTTAGCGTCCGCAAAGTCCTGCTTGTTGTGAGTGGGCTCCAGAACCAGGTATGGAACATCTACTACCCCCACAACACCTCCACACGCCCTGCACACACACACACACAAACACACACACACACACACTTCATTAGAAAGCCTTTCTGGTCGTCTCACTGGTCACCGACTAGCCAGTAAGAGGACAATCGAAAGGAGTGTATATGTGTGTGTTACTCACATTCCTCCCTCCAGCTGAGGTCCAGTCTTTTCATACATCTTGATGAGGCGAGAGCAGTTATACACAAACATCCCATCCAGGTCTCTCTGCTCAATGTTCACCCCGAAGATAAAACTCAGTTCCTTAGGCTCCTTCAATGCTCTGGGGGAAGGAGAGCAGTGTTAACGTTTTATTGTTTGGTTTGACTTTCGTTTGTTTGTAAAGTTAACATTTTTATTTTGACTGACTTCTGTTTGGACTCCTGAATCATCTTTTTCACTTCAGCCTCCCGTCGAAGTATCATGGCCCCCTCCTGAGCCTTACGCAACATGACCTGGAGCAGAGAGAGGATTTGAATAAGGGAGGAGAGGAGTCAGACCATTGGGTCAAGATATTGCTAATCTTGCCGTGTGTGTTGGTTCTTACCCGTGACTCTTTGGACAGGTCGTCTCCCAGTTTGGCCTCCAGAGACAGACTTTTGCTCTCCGCCTCACGAGCCTTCTCCTCCGCTGGAACACACACACGCACACACACAGAGAGGGGAGTGGGTTCTAAAGGCAGAACTGGTTCTGTGTGTGTGTGTGTGTGTGTGTGTGTCTTACCCATCTTGGCCAGGTGATGTGTGTGTGTGTGTGGGCAACTCACCAATTTTAGCGAGGTGATCAGCCTTTTTTACTTCCTGCTCAGCACGGGTTTTGAATCGAGTCGATGTGTATTTATATACCCTGAGAGACAGACACAGACTTAGCTGAATGGACACAAACAGGACTTAGGATTTTAGTCTTAGTGATGTCTCTAGACAGGAGAGTCTCTGGATGCGGTAGTGTTTGTGTATATATATATATATATATATATATTTTTTTTTAAACCTGGGTTTGTAGAGGCAGCAAGACAGTCTCTTGGTCCTGACTTTGTGTCCCTGTATGAAGATCCTCATCCTGGGGTCGATGTAGAGGACAGCTGCATATGCTCGGAACGACCGACGTTCTGGCTTCCTGTATGAGGGGAAGTGATATCATCAACATAAACACACAGTCCTAGGTAGTCTTCAAGTCACGACACAGATTATTAAATATTTTCTTTTTCTTTACCCACACACACAGACCCCATACTTACACTCCCTCTGAGGGGGTCCCAGCCATCAGGATATCCTGGTGGTCTGTCTCTACATCCAGCTCTGGTTCTCTGGTGTCCATCAACTTCAGGTTATAGATGATCACCAGAGTACCTACACACACAGTTCAGATTATAGATTATCACCTACAGACAGACATGCTGACACACACACACACACTAGAGGCCAACCGATTAATCGGAATGGCCGATTAATTAGGGCCGATTTCAAGTTTTCAAAACAATAGGAAATCGGTATTTTTGGACACTGATTTGGCCGATTAAAAAAATATCTATATATATATTTTTTTTACACCTTTATTTAACTAGGCAAGTCAGTTAAGAACACATTCTTAGGTGAAATTGTGTCACTTCTCTTGCGTTTATTGCACGCAGAGTCAAGGTATATGCAACAGTTGGGGCCGCCAGACTCGTTGCGAACTAATTTGCCAGAATTTTACGTAATTATGACATAACATTGAAGGGTGTGCAATGTAACAGGAATATTTAGACTTATGGATGCCACCCGTTAGATAAAATACGGAACGGTTCCGTATTTCACTGAAAGAATAAAAGTTTTGTTTTCGAGATGATAGTTTCCGGATTCGACCATATTAATAACAGGAATATTTAGACTTATGGATGCAACCGTTAGATAAAATACAGAACGGTTCTATATTTCACTGAAAGAATAAACGTCTTGTTTTCGAGATGATAGTTTCCGGATTCGACCATATTAATGACCTAAGGCTCGTATTTCTGTGTGTTATTATGTTATAATTAAGTCTATGATTTGATAGAGCAGTCTGACTGAGCGATGGTAGGCACCAGCAGGCTCGTAAGCATTCATTCAAATAGCAATTTTGTGCATTTTGCCAGCAGCTCTTCGCAATGCTTCAAGCATTGCGCTGTTTATGACTTCAAGCCTATCAACTCCCGAGATTAGGCTGGTGTAACCGATGTAAAATGGCTAGCTAGTTAGTGGGGTGCGCGCTAATAGCGTTTCAAACGTCACTCGCTCTGAGACTTGGAGTACTTGTTCCCTTTGCTCTGCATGGGTAACACTGCTTCGAGGGTGGCTGTTGTCGATGTGTTCCTGGTTTGAGCCCAGGTAAGAGCGAGGAGATGGACGGAAGCTATACTGTTACACTGGCAATACTAAAGTGCCTATAAGAACATCCAATAGTCAAACGGTATACAAAATACAAATCGTATAGAGAGAAATAGTCCTATAATTCCTATAATAACTACAACCTAAAACTTCTTACCTGGGAATATTGAAGGCTCATCTTAAAAGGAACCACCAGCTTTCATATGTTCTCATGTTCTGAGCAAGGAACTTAAAAACGTTAGCTTTCTTACATGGCACATATTGCACTTTTACTTTCTTCTCCAACACTTTGTTTTTGCATTATTCAAACCAAATTGAACATGTTTCATTATTTATTTGAGGCTAAATGTATTTTATTGATGTATTATATTAAGTTAAAATAAGTGTTCATTCAGTATCGTTGTAATTGTCATTATTGAAAAATATGTTTTTAATTTATGTATTATTATATTTATTTATTTTTTATTTTTTAATTATTATTTTAAACCGGCCGATTAAATCGCTATCGGCTTTTTTGGTCCTCCAATAATCGGTATCGAAAAATCATAATCGGTCGACCTCTAACACACACACACGTCTCACCGCTGCTGCCCTCTATCTTGTTAAATTGTTCCATCAGCTGCTGTTCGTTTTTAAAAGGAGAGTATTTGTAGATGAGCTCCGTCTCTATGGCGAACTTCTCAGGGTCGCCTGTGACTGGCTGTCTGGTCAGTAGGTCCCAGGTGGGCAGGGGTACGATCACCTGACAAGAGGAGACAAACGGACAACCTTAAGATACATACTGACACACTTCTCAAGAGGTGAATGTTATGTGTTGTTTCAAATAGGTGGACATAGTCAATAAAGGCTCTTTCAGTAAATCAGAGTATAACACGACAGTCACAAAATAAAACACTATGTTTTAAGCCACTGGACATATCATCAGTGTGTCTGCTGGATGGGAGATCGCCTGCTGCAGCTGACCCCTGACCTCGTCAAGCCCCTCCTCCTCGTGGAACGTTCTAGACAGGAACAGGCAGGACAGAGTGTTGTCCTTCTTGGTGAACAGAACAAAGTCTTTCCCAATACGCATGGAGCCCCTAGAGAGAAACACACACACAAACAATGTGACTCACTTGGTGAGAGCGTGGCGCTAGCAACCCCAAGGTTGCATGTTCGATTACGGCGAGGACCACCACATACAATCACTATAAATGTATGAACTAAATGTATGTATGAAAGTGTCTGCAAAGGGGTATATATATTATGTGTGAGAGGCTTACGATTTGAGACCATTTCCATACTGGCCGATGTGAGTAGAATCTGGTGTACGCTTAGTGGACTTCCCAAATTGGATCACATGGGTCGCCTCGTCTGAGAGATAGGAGAGAAATATAACCATCATATATGGTATTTCTTATAGCATATATAGATTTGTGGATCAACTTAATTACTGTCCACTTTAGTCATTTCATTTGAATGGAACTCACTGGGGTCCATTCCTGTGCCGTCGTCTAAGAAACATAGCATGTAGCCTCCACGCAAATCTTGTCTCTTCTCTGTTGGCCACGAGGGGAAGAGAGGTTAGACACAAGTTACAACAGGAGGTGGATGAGATAGAAAGCCACACACAGGTTAGACACAAGAGGGGAAAGGAGAAAGCATAACACACATAACTACTACTGAAATAGATGGCTTTTTCAATAGCTGAAACTAAGCTTTCTAAAAACAGAACTAGTCAAATACTGGGTGTAGCTTATAATTAAAATTCAATAGCCCGGTAACCATTGGCACTGTAGGTATTCTAGATTGTTGATAGGTAGCGTGATCTGTATAGTAGTGTCAGAGGGGTGAGGTGAGCAATGTAAATGTTTCCACATAGACACAAATCTATGTACCGGTGTATGTGAAGCAATATGTATGTGTGTATACCTGTGTAGATGTCAATCCGGGTGGCATTTGCATCCCTGTAGGAGATGATTGGCAGGTAGCAGACCAATCAGAAGGCAGATAAACCAGTGTGGTTAGATGCGGTTCCAATTAGAATGCTTTTACCTTTTATTTCAGAGTACAGAGAATACTAACAAATACATTTCCCACCAGTTTAATCCTGAATCAGTTCAGTATTGTTTTGCTGCAATTGTGATTTACCAACACTTATGCATGATGTCCCGCATACAAACATTTTGGATGGGTAGAGATAGAAGAACAAAGAATTGTGATTAAGAACAGAGAAGTGCATTGTTGGTACCTGGAGTTGTCCACCAGCTCAGCCAGAGCGCCAAACAGGAACTCATGTGTCGTTCTGGAAACAAACATCCAACCAATCAACCTACAGTTCTGGTCTTTAAAAAATTACATTTCCATAACACTTTGCTGAGGTAAGGAGAGTGTGCCAGCAAGCACAATTTCAAGTCAGTGTAAACATCAGTGCGTTCAATGTGGGTGGGGGTTGGGCCCTGTGCTATCATCAGGCCAAGGTTGGGTAACATAATGGAAGTTGTGGGGTGTGGCTGACTCATTGGTGAAAGTTGACAGCTGGGGTAATGGGGCAGAATGGAACCTGGTGTAGATTTTAGGTGGGACACTATGTGATACTGGAGTCAACCAGCCCTAGCTAGTTGAATACATGCAGGTTTGAAGGACCTGAATCGGGCAGATTATTTTTTATCAAACTTTATTTAACTAGGCAAGTCAAGTTAAGAACAAATTCTTATTTTACAGTGACGGCCAACCCCGGCAAAACCCTCCCCAAACCCGGAAGACGCTGGGCCAATTGCGCGCCTTGGGACAAATTCTCATCTGGCCTGACAGTCGATACTACTAAGTAATGGACCTTTTTCATAGCAGCACCCAAGTGTCTCCAGTGATTATGTTAAAGTGGTTAATTGTTATTTTTTAGAAAGTGCGTTTCCGTCACCCAGGGTGGCATTGAAGACATGCAGTGAATTCAGAAAGTATTCAGACCCCTTGACTTTTTCCACATTTTGGAATGTGTTACAGCCTTATTCTAAAATTGATTAAAAAAATTATTGATTGATTAAATTGATTAAAGTTAACTCAATCTACACACAATACCCCATAACGACAAAGCGAAAACAGGTTTTTAGAAATGTTTGCTAATTTATCAACAAAAATACCTTATTTACATAACTATTTCAGACACTTTGCTATGAGACTGGAAATTGAGCTCAGGTGCATCCTGTTTCCATTGATCATCCTTTAGATGTTTCTAAAACTTGATTGGAGTCCACCTGCGGTATTTTAAATATAAGGTCCCACAGTTGACAGTGCATGTTAGAGCAAAAACCAAGCAATGAGGTTGAAGGAATTGTCCGTAGAGCTCCGAGACAGGATTGTGTCGAGGCACAGATCTTGGGAAGGCTACAAAAACATTTCTGTAGCATTGAAGGTACGCAAGAACACAGTGGACTCCATCATTCTTAAAATGGAAGAAGTTTGGAACCGGTCTGATGAAACCATGACTCAACTCTTTGGCCTGAATACCAAGCATCACGTCTGGAAGAAACCTGGCATTGAGGAGTATACAACCTCGGTCATCAGCTTCATCAATAAGTATATCGACAACGTCATCCCCACAGTGACCATACGTACATATCCCAACCAGAAGCCATTGATTACTGGCGACATCCACATTGAGCTAAAGGCTAGAGCTGCCGCTTTCAAAGAGCGGGACACTAATCAGGACGCTTAAAAGAAATTCAGCTACGCCCTCAGACGAACCATCAAACAGGCAAAGCGTCAATACAGGATTAAAATGTAATCCTACTACACTGGCTCTGATGCTCGTCGGATGTGGCAGTGTTTGAAAACTATTATGGACTAGAGGGAAACCCAGCTGCGAGCTGCCCAGTGATGAGAGCTACCAGACGAGCTAAATGCCTTTTATGCTCGCTTCAAGGCAAGCAACACTGAAAGCATGCATGAGAGCACCAGCTGTTCCAGGCGACTGTGTGATCATGCGCTCCGCAGCCGATGTGTGCAAGACCTTTAAACAGGTCAACATTCACAAAGCCGCGGGGCCAGGCGGATTACCAGGACGTGTACTCAAAGCATGCACGGACCAACTGGCAAGTGTCTTCACTGACATTTTCAACCAATCTCTGACAGAGTCTGTAAAAGCTACATGTTTCAAGAAGACCACTAGAGTCCCTGTGCCCAAGGAAGCGAAGGTAACATGCCTAAATGATTACCACCCCATAGCACTCATGTCGGTAGCCATGAAGTGCTTTGAAAGGATGGTCATGGCTCACATCAACTGCATCCTCCCGGATACCCTAGATCCACTTCAATTCGGATACCATTCCAACAGATCCACAGAAGACGCAATCTCAATCGCACTCCACACTGCCCTTCCACACCTGGACAAAAGGAACACCTATGTGAGAATACTGTTCATTGACTACAGCTCAGCGTTAAACACCATAGTGCTCTCAAAGCGCATCAATAAGCTAAGGACCCTGGGACTAAACACCTCGCTCGGCAACTGGATCCTGGACTTACTGACGGGCCACCCCCAGGTGGTAAAGGTAGGCAACAACATGTCTGCCACGCTGATGCTCAACACTGGGGCCCCTCAGGGGTGCGTGCTTAGTCCCCTCTCTTCACCCACGACTGCGTGGCCAAGCACGTCTCCAACACAATCATTAAGTTTGCTGATGACACAACAGTGGGAGGCCTGATTACCGACAACAATGTGAGACGGCCTACAGGGAGGTCAGAGACCTGGCAGTGTGGTGCCAGGACAACAACAACCTCTCCTTCAATGTGAGCAAGACAAAGAAGCCGATCGTGGACTACAGAAAAAGGCTTGCCTGAACAGGCCCCCATTAACATTGATGGTGCTGTAGTCGAGCAGGTTGAGCATTTCAAGTTTCTTGGTGTCCACATCACCAACGACCTTATCAAGGTCCAAACACACCAAGACAGTCGTGAAGAGTGCACGACAAAACCTTTTCCCCCTCAGGAGACTGAAAATATTTGGCATGGGTCCCCAGATCCTCAAAAAGTTCTACAGCTGCACCATCGAGAGCATCCTTACCAGTTGCATCACCGCCTGGTATGACAACTGCTCGGCATCTGACCGTAAGGCACTACAGAGGGTAGTGCATACGGCCCAGTACATCACTGGGGCCAAGCTTCCTGCCATCCAGGACCTATATACTAGGTGGTGTCAGAGGAAAGCCCCAAAAATTGTCAGACTCCAGTGACCCAAGTCAGACTAGGTGTGGGCAATTCCAGTCCTCGAGGGCCTGATTGGTGTCACAGTTTTTCCCCATCGCCAGCTAACACACCTGACTCCAATAATCACCTAATCATGATCTTCAGTTTAGAATACTATTTTGATTAATCAGCTGTGTTTTCTAGGGATGGAGAAAAAAAGTGTGACACCAATCAAACCCTCGAGGACTGGAGTTGCCCACCCCTGTCATAGACTGTTCCCTCTGCTACCGCACAGCAAGCGGCAAACCATAAGACTGATTAATAATTGATTACATCAATTACTAAATTGCCACCTGGCCTATTTACATTAACACACACCCAATTGTTTTTACACTGCTGCTACTCGCTGTTAATCTATGCATAGTCACTTTACCCCTGCCTACATGTAGAAATTACCTCGACTAACTTGTACTCCCGCACATTGACTCGGGACCGGTACACCCTGTATATAGCCTCGTTATTGTTATTTTGTTGTTACATTTTACTTTTATTTATTTGGTAACTCTTTCTTGGACTTCATTGTTGGTTAAGTAATTAAGTATTTCATGTTATGGTCTACCAACACCTGGTGTATTCGGCACATGTGACAAATAAAATTTGATGGTTAAGCATGGTGGTGGCAGCATCATGCTGCGGGTATGTTTTTCAGTGGCAGGGACTGGGAGACTAGTCAGGATCGAGGGAAGGATGAACAGATGAAAACCTTCTCCAGAGCGCTCAGGACCTCAGACTGGGGCGAAGGTTCACCTTCCAACAGGACCACGACCCCAAGTACACAGCCAAGACAACGCAGGAGTGGCTTCGGGACAAGTCTCAATGTCCTTGAGAGGCCCAGACAGAGGCCGGACTTGAACCCAATCAAACATATCTGGAGAAACCTGAAAATAGCTGTGCAAGTCGTACACTCCCCATCCAACCTGACAGCGCTTGAGAAGATATGCAGAGAAGAATGGATAGAAATTCCGCAAATACAGGTGCGTCATACCAAAGAAGACTCAAGGCTGTAATCGCTGCCAAAGGTGCTTCAACAAAGTACTGAGTAAAGGGTCTGAATAGTTGTGTAAATGTGAGCTTTTTTAAACTATCAACTTCTAAAAACCTGTTTTTGTTTGTGATTATGGGGTAGTGTGTACATTTTGAATAAGGCTAAAACATAACAAAAGCTGGAAAACGTCAAGGTGTCTGAATACTTTCTGAATGCACTGTATGGATAGCAAATTCAACAAACTGCATAATCAAAACAGTTGCTTTTTGAGGTGTTCTAAGGGATTCGCCTGAACTTTTGTATACTTTTTAGCCAATAGTTCTTAACATAGCCCCCCATGAGCCAAAAGTAGTCCACGAAAATAGCGTGCTATATCATATATGCGCAGATAAACTCAGCAAAAAAAGGAAAAAAATAAACATCCTCTCACTGTCGACTGCGTTTATTTTCAGCTAACTTAACATGTGTAAATATTTGTATGAACATAAGATTCAACAACGGGAACATAATCTGAACAAGTTCCACAGACATGTAACTAACAGAAATGGAATGTGTCCCTGAACAAAGGGGGGGGTCAAAATCCAAAGTAACAGTCAGTATCTGGTGTGACCACCAGCTGCATTAAGTACTGCAGTGCATCTCCTCCTCATGGACTGCACCAGATTTGCCAATTCTTGCTGTGAGATGTTACCCCACTCTTCCACCAAGGAACCGGCAAGTTCCCGGACATTTCTGGGGGTAATGAAATCTAATCCAAAAGGTGCCAGACGTGCTCAATGGGATTGAGATCCGGGCTCTTCGCTGGCCATGGCAGAACACAGACATTCCTGTCTTGCAGGAAATCACGCACAGAACGAGCAGTATGGCTGTATACCATATGAGGGAGGAGGATGTCTTCCCTGTAATGCACAGCGTTGAGATTGCCTGCAATGACAACAAGCCCAGCCCGATGATGCTGTGACACACCGCCCCAGACCATGATGGACCCTCCACCTCCAAATCGATCCCGCTCCAGAGTACAGGCCTCGGTGTAACGCTCATTCCTTTGACGATAAACGCGAATCCAACCATCACCCCTGGTTAGACAAAACCGGCGATTCGTCAATTAAGAGCATTATTTGCCAGTCCAATCTGGTCCAGCGACGGTGGGTTTATGCCCATAGACAACGATGTTGCCAGTGATGTCTGGTGAGGACCTGCCTTACAACAGGCCTACAAGCCCTCAGTCCAGCCTCTCTCAGCCTATTGTGGAAAGTCTGAGCACTGATGGAGGGATTGTGCGTTCCTGGTGTAACTCGGCAGATGTTGCAATCCTGTACCTGTCCTGCAGGTGTGATGTTCGGATGTACCGATCCTGTGCAGGTGTTGTTACACGTGGTCTGACACTGCGAGGACGATCAGCTGTCCATCCCATCTCCCTGTAGTGCTGTCTTAGGCGTCTCAAAGTACAGACATTGCAATTTATTGCCCTGGCCACATCTGCAGTCCTCATGCCTCCTTGCAGCATGCCTAAGGCACGTTCACGCAGATGAGCGGGGACCCTGGGCATCTTTTGGTGTTTTTCAGAGTCCGTAGAAAGGCCTCTTTAGTGTCCTAAGTTTTAATTGCCTTCCGTCTGTAAGCTGTTAACGACCGTTCCACAGGTGCATGTTCATTAATTGTTTATGGTTCATTGAACAAGCATGGGAAACAGTGTTTAACCCTTTACAATGAAGATCTGTGAAGTTATTTGTATTTTTACGAATTATCTTTGAAAGACAGGGTCCTGAAAAAGGAATGTACATTTTTTTGCCAAGTTATGTGCACCACGTCAATGCTTGCTCTCTCGCTCTGCTGTGTGTGTCTCTTGCTAGCTGTCACTCAAATGCCGAGGGGCTGAATCTCATCGGCTGCAACTGAAATTGCTAGAGGGCTGGCCCATGTGGGCGGGAAAGCAGAGGAGGCTGGTGGGAGGAGCTATAGGAGGAGGACAGGCTCATTGTAATGGCTAGAATGGAATAAATGGAATCAAACATATGGAAACCACATTCGACTCTGTTCAAATAATTACATTACAGCCATTACAATAAGCCTGTCCTATACAGTGCCCTCAAAGTATGCACACCCCTCGACTTTCTACATTTTTTTGTTACAAAGTGGGGTTTAAATGAATTTCATACATTTTTTGGTCAACGATCTACAAACAAATACTCTAATCTCAAAGTGAAAGAAAAATGTACATAGTATTTTCCATTAATTAATTTTAAAAAAGTAACATTTTATTTAACCTGTTTGGGCTGCAGGGGCAGTATTGAGTAGCCGGATAAAAGGTACCCATTTTCAAACGGCCTCGTTTTTTTTATTTTTTATTTTATTTTACCGTTATTTTACCAGGTAAGTTGACTGAGAACACGTTCTCATTTGCAGCAACGACCTGGGGAATAGTTACAGGGGAGAGGAGGGGGATGAATGAGCCAATTGTAAACTGGGGATTATTAGGTGACCATGATGGTTTGAGGGCCAGATTGGGAATTTAGCCAGGACACCGGGGTTAACACCCCTACTCTTACGATAAGTGCCATGGGATATTTAATGACCTCAGAGAGTCAGGACACCCGTTTAACGTCCCATCCGAAAGACGGCACCCTACACAAGGCAGTGTCCCCAATCACTGCCCTGGGGCATTGGGATATTTCTTAGACCAGAGGAAAGAGTGCCTCCTACTGGCCCTCCAACACCACTTCCAGCAGCATCTGGTCTCCCATCCAGGGACTGACCAGGACCAACCCTGCTTAGCTTCAGAAGCAAGCCAGCAGTGGTATGCAGGGTGGTATGCTGCTGGCTGCTCGTACTCAATTCTTGCTCGTACAATATGCATATTATTATTACTATTGGATAGAAAACACTCTCTAGTTTCTAAAACCGTTTGAATTATATCTGTGAGTAAAACAGAACTCATTTTGCAGCAAACTTCCTGACAGGAAGTGGAAAATCTGAAATCGATGCTCTCTTCTAGGGCCTGCCTATAAAGGTCCTTGATATTTATTAGAATACATGCACTTCATACGTATTCCACTAGATGTCGACAGGCAGTGAGAGAAGAAATGGAGTGAATAACTTGATCTGGGGTCGAACAAAAGCTCTTTGTATGACGTGTCACCAGTTTCCTGTTTTCTGGAGAGCGCGTGAAGGGACCTGGATTTGCCTTCTGATAAGCTGTCGTTATGGACGACTAATATCTCCGGCTTTGATTTTATTTGATACATGTGACAATATCACCGTAAAGTATGTTTTTTTCAATATAGTTTTATTAGATTATTGAAATTTTTTCGGGACGTTAGGCGTGTTGCGTTGTCTGTGTTTGTTCACGAAGGAGAGCTTAGGCCCACTTTGCTAGCTTGCCGTGCTAATTGACTGGAGAAGAGGACATTCTAAATCCAAACAACTAGTGTTCCCGACAAACGACCCCTTGTACAACATTCTGATTAAAGATTATCAAAAGTAGGACCCATTTTATGATGTTATTTCATATATCTGTCGAACATGTTGTACTAGTAGTTTGCGGCCAGGTTTTGGGCACGCTCTCGCCATAACGTAAACTTCATATCGTAATGAAGTTATTTTTAGAATTCTAACACGGCGATTGCATTAAGAACTACTGTATCTATCATTTCCTATACAACATGTATTTTTTAGTTATGTTTATGAATAGTTATTTGGTCAGAATATGTGAGTGCCAGAAAAATATCCGGACGTTGTGGGAAAAAGATGCTACGTTAGCACAATGTATAACCACTGATTTCAGCTCTAAATATGCACATTTTCGAACAAAACATAAGTGTATGCATAACCTGATGTTATAGGACTGTCATCTGATGAAGCTTATCAAGGTTAGTCAAAAATTATATATATTTTGCTGGTTTGTTACGATCGCTAACTTTTGCTGCTGGGGAATGGCTTGTGTTTCTGGCTATTGTGGTAAGCTAATATAATGCTATATTGTGTTTTCGCTGTAAAACACTTAAGAAATCGGAAATATTGGCTGGAATCACAAGATGCCTGTCTTTCATTTGCTGTACACCATGTATTTTTCAGAAAAGTTTTATGATGAGTATTTAGGTATTTGACGTTGGTGTCTAATTACTCTGGCTGCTTCGGTGCCATTTCTGACGGTAGCTGTGATGGTAGCTGCAATGTAAAACTGATTTATAGCTCAAATATGCACATTTTTCGAACAAAACATAGATTTATTGAATAACATGTTATAAGACTGTCATCTGATGAAGTTGTTTCTTGGTTAGTTTGGTTGGTTCTTGGTTAGTTAGGTTGGTTTTGTGCATGCTACCTGTGCTGTGAAAAATGTCTGTCCTTTTTTGTATTTGGTGGTGAGCTAACATAAATATACGTGGTGTTTTCGCTGTAAAATATTTTTAAAAATCGGACATGTTGGCTGGATTCACAAGATGTTTATCTTTCAAATGCTGTATTGGACTTGTTAATGTGTGAAAGTTAAATATTTCTAAAAAATAAATTTTGAATTTTGCGGCCTGCACTTGAAGTGGCTGTTGTCATATTGTGCCCGGCTTCGGGCTTGCAGCCCAAAGAAGTTAAATAAGTATATAACCCCGAGTCAATACATTATAAAATCACATTTTGTAGCGATAACAGCTTTGAGTCTTTCTGGGTAAGAGCTTTGCAAACCTGGATTGTACAATATTTGCCCATTATTCTTTTAAAAAATTCTACAAGCTGGTTATTGATCATTGCTAGACAGTCATTTTCAAGTCTTGCCATTGATTTTCAAGCTGATTTAAGTCAAAACTGTAACTAGGCTACTCTGGAACATTCAATGCTGTCTTGGTAAGTAACTCTAGTGTATATTTGGCCTTCTGTCTTAGGTTATTGTCCTGCTGAAAGGTGGATTTGTTTCCCAGTGTCTGAAGTAGACTGAAACAAGTTCTTCTGGGACTTTGCCTGAACTGTGCTCTATTTCCCTTTCTCACAATAAAAAAAAAAACCTAGTCCTTGCCGATGACAAGCATACCCACATAACATGATGCAGCCACCACCATGCTTGAAAATATGAAGAGTGGTACTCAGTGATGTGTTGTGTTTGCCCCAAACATAATGCGTTGTATTCAGGACAAAAAATATATATTTGCAGTATTACTTCAGTGCCTTACTGCAAACTGGATGCATGTTTTGGAATATTTTATTCTGTACAGGCTCCCTTCACCATACTTTTTAATTTCTAAAAACATAAGTCCACTTTAACATTATGGGGCATTGTGTGTAGATCAGTGACACAAAATCTAAATGTGATCCATTTTAAATTCAGGCTGTAACAAAATGTGGAAAAGGTCAAGGGGTGTGAAAACTTTCTGAAGGCACTGTAGCTCCTCCCACCAACCTCCACTGGGGGAAATGGCGCAACACAGCTTCCAGAAAACAGTCGCTTTCAAACTAGGGATTTCATGGCTAATTGAGGTAAGAAAATAATTATGCATGTATGAACTACACATTGACACATCCAGCCCAAAGCGGGAGGTTTAAAAAAAATACTAGTCTCAAAAGTACGGAAGCATGTCGGGGCGGCAGCGTAGCCTAGTGGTTAGAGCGTTGGACTAGTAACCGAAAGGTTGCAAGATCGAATCCCCGAGCTGACAAGGTACAAATCTGTCGTTCTTAATTGACTTGCCTAGTTAAATAAAGGTCAAATAAATAAATAAATAGATGTCCTTAACCCATATTCACAGTTAGCCATTATGTAAAGGCTGGAAAAAAGTCCCCAGCAGCCTCACCTTGGCCCCAAGTAAGAGCAGGTCTGATGAGGCCATGGCCCAGTGAGTTTGTGTTTCAGATTCTCTACTGGAGTATTTATGTAATTGCTTGGCTATCCCAACTCCTTGCTCTGGTCAAACACCACACACACAGACATTAGCGCCTTCTCCACAATGAGTCTAGATCTGAGTACCTCTCAGACAATTTCTAGAATGTAAATATATTTTAACCGTTCTGATTGGTCCCAGAAACCGATGGGTTAGGCTAGAGGTAATGCGGCATTTTGAAAATGTGTAAACAAAATGTGACTGAAATGATCCAATCGCTGATGACTTTGTTTTGTACAACACCCCCCATTTTGAGATTACTACTTCAACGACGGCAGTGTCAGACTGAAATATATAGCGAACATAGTGCAAGCGGAAGAATCCAGTTTGAGTCGTCAGGCAATGTGTAGCAGAGGTGTTCTGGTGTAACCTTGCTTGAGACCTGAACACGCATACTAGCTCCCAGAAAGAATGCCAAGGCATTGGCACTGTGGGCCAACATGGCCGATCCAGGTTTGAATGTAGTTTGTATCCTTTTTCCTCTTCAGCTGTTCCATTCATTCATCCCAGTAAAGGCACACATTATCCTTTCCTTTTGTTATTTGAAAGGAAATGCCACAGGAGAGGGTGGAGTGCATTAAGTATTAAACTCGGGCAGCAGGTATAAGAGGCTTTAGGAAGCTAATAGTTTTAACCTTATTTTTAGAATACCTTGTTATACCTGTTATGATCTCTATCCTCTCCAAATGTTAGAACATAAAAACGCCCCTGTGGGGATGGTATTCCTTGCTCTGGCAACCCATGAATGTGGCGTTATTTACATGTGGCCAGAGTTCAACAGCACTCTGCATAAAGAAGTACAGCATGCGTGTGTGTTAAAATTCTCACCTTGGCTGCATCATCATCAAGCATCATGTACAGTTGGTCTCTGGTGATTTCATACTACATAGACGGGCTGTGCTTAGACTCATATACAATTGTATTAATTAATGCCCATTTTATGTAAACAGGGCTTTATATGTTGAAGATATTTCACCGGGGGGGCTTCACGTCTTAATTAAGGGGAGAGCGTTGATCTACAAGTTGCATCAGCTATTTATGGTGTGCTGTTTGATGGTGTTAGTCTCTCTCATCTTGGCCTTAGTCCAAAGTGCATTGCACCTGTCCATAAATTACTTATACCACTGGCCTTCGCTGAGCCATTAGCGGTCAAACAGTAGTTGTTTGTATAGTGTTTTCAGGGAGATAGCAAAAGTTCAGACACCCTGGACAGCTGTCATTTATCAGCTGGATCCATCAATGACTTGGTTATGCAGGCATCATTAGCAGCCATTTTCAACTTTTTACTACTCCGCGTTTTGCTCAGGAAGGTCTTTCAACCGTACGATGCAGCAATATTTTGCAGTAAAAAGGCTTTTTAGCATAACCGTTCCTTTTTATGTAGTCTATTCAACCATCTTGTGAGATTTTAAAAAAGGCACAATTTTAGTCCCTCGTGTTGTTGACTGTCAGCATCCAAGGAATGCAATGTCCTGCTCCATAGTGTGGCCAGTCTGTAAATCACTCTCACTTGACATCCACAATGACATTCCTCTCCTCTTTACAATGTCCACATTGGAAAAACGTTGAGTAATACTTTCATGTGTAATTTGTGACCTCCATGTGATGTGTGTAGTATTAATGATAGTGTGGTGTGTGTAGCTATGAGATAAATATATATATTAACCACAGACGGTACTTACGAGTTGGTGTGCAGATACTCGAAGGTGAGCTGAGCCCTGTTCAGGGTGCTGTAGTTAGAATAGGCCATCGCCACTCGTTAAAAGCTACTTCCTGGTCTTCTTTCTGACTTCCTTGCAGTCCAGTGTGGCTTTTCAAGAGCCTCATGCACCTACAGAATAACAGCAGCAGTCAGCTCCACTGGTCAAACGTATGCATGGTGTCAAGGATATTATGAACGTGTGAAATAACAAGAGCCTGGAATATAATGAGCTTACATAAAAATCAAAGGGCAATTTCACAGTAACGGAATTACGCGGATACTTTTTACACTTTAAAATGTATGCCAAACAAAAAAACATTGATTTCAAAGAACCATACAACCCTATGCACAACGACTACTTTGAACACAGTAAAATAAAAAAATACTTGCTAAGTTTGGTCAAATCTCCCTTAGTTTTAGTATCAGTTTTTGTTACTAAATATATCTGCACACTTCTTCCGGTAAATTTGTTTTTATAAAATGTTCAGTGGAAATTGTTAAAAGTAGTCCTTTGAAATCAATGGTTTTTGTTTGGTATACTATACATCTTAAAGTTAATCTGATTGTCAGCGTAATTCCATTACAATGGAATTTCTTAGAACAAATACTACTGGAGGAAAAGCCTCTAGATATCTGATACTTCATCATTAATCAAACAGCCACCAGACTATTACATTGAACCCCCCCCATTTGTTTTGTACACTGCTGCTACTACTCGCTGTTTATAATCTATGCAGTCACTTCACCCCTACCTACATGTACAAATTACCTCAACTAACCTGTACCCCCACACACTAACTTGGTACCGGTACCCCCTGTATATAGCCTCGTTATTATGTTACTTTTTACTTTAGTTATTTGGTAAACATTTTCTTAACTCTTCTTGAACTGCACTGTTGGTTAAGGGCTTGTAAGTAAGCATTTCACAATAAGGTCTACACTTGTACTCAGTGCATGTGACAAATAAAGTTTGATTTGATCAGCGGGAATAAGTCCTGTTGAAAAGTATGCCTATTTAAACTTGGAAATAAGTCCTGTGGTGGTTGGCAACCTCTGTCAATTCATGACTGGATTTGAGTGCTTTTTCTATAGGTAAAAACGTGTTATTACTTAGCACGATCACAGTCTCTATCACACAAAAAAAAACTCTCTGCTCCTGTCCTGTTTAGAGCTTGCCAGCTTGTAGTCCTAAAAAAAAAAAAACGAGTTCGTTCAGCCATTCCTATGGGGAAAATAAATGGGGAAAGAACCGGGTTTTGGGATAAACGCCCAAAATAAGGTCTGTTACAGGCTTAGATCGTATACGTTTTGTTCTATGAGATAATATCAGTCAGTTAACATGACCTTTATGAATTATGAAACCTGTGTGGTTTTTCTGATTACAGAAGTGCTTCTAAAAAACGCACAAAAATGTTTACAAAAAAATGAATTATTTAGTTGATTAAGATCTCATAGAATCAAACGTAAAATATCTCCTAAGCCTTCGTTTGCCACAGACCTTACTTTGGGCGTTTATCAAAAAAACTTACAAAAACTCCATTCATTTTCCCCATAGGCTTTGTCCAACGAAGCAAGGCGGAGCTATTGCCTAGAAAAAGATGCCATTACTAATTTCTCTCTATAGACCACGCGCCAGGTAACACTCCACTTTCAAACTGGCCCGCCGAGAAGAGAACACTCACGTGGGAGGCCTGTTAATGCTGTTTATCTGGATCATTCCATAAGACTCATCTAGGCTAAATCTTGACGTAATTTTTATTATCGAGTATGGATGAGTAAAGAGACGAGGTTATTGTCCAGTTATACTTTAACAAATGGTTAGTCTACTGACCAAGTTAACTAGCAACCTATATTGGCTCTCACACCCACAATTTCTGGTAGCTACCCTCCCTATCTAACGTTAGCTAGCTAGTTAGTTAGTAAACACCTGTAAAGAGCACATTATCATGTACATTTATCCAATATGCAAACCGTTTAGAGCGCCAGCAGCTTCAAATTGACTTTAGGTCCGTGTAAAACATCCGTCGAAGCGATAACTACGTTACATTTCTGAAACCAACTCTACAGGCCGCGAAAACCTCATCCTTACTCCCCTCCCTCACAGTACTGCGCACAGAGGAGAGGAAGGTCCGAAAGGTACGCCCGCCTCTACCGTTCATCTGAACACCAATAGAAACACGTCATTTATTTACATTACTGTAATTTGTCAATCTTCGTGCCACGTAAATTATCAGGAAGTAGAACGTCTCGATTCAAGAAATAAGCAAATATAATAACGATATTTAAAGACATTGACGTCATGTAACAAATATTTTAACGTGAGCATTTTGCCTGTTAAAGTTGTGTTTATTATTATTGTAATATGCGTAATAAAGCCCAGCACACGCTAGTGCTGAAAGCCCGTTAATACTAATTTCCCTAAGTATCTGTCTTCTCAAACTCAGCCTAGGCTAGCTCTAAAGTTTAACTCTGTTATTAGCCAAAACTAAACGATTATCTTTGTTTTGGACATGCAGTTCGACTTTGCTCTATGATCCCCATGGTAAGTTTGTTGAATTAGCAACGTTAGTCGCCTGCTAACTGCTAGTTAGTTGACGGTTTATACACCAGTAAAGAATACCCATTAGCTTTTGCTAATGGAACATTTTTTTTATTATTTTTTTTTACCTTATTTCCAGAATATTCCGTTGTTTGAATCTTTTTGCTTGTTTATTTAGGACCTAGATTTAGCTGTGTTGTTGATTACTACTTGACAGCCATGTTGAATGTCAAATTCTGAAATGGCTGCCAGTGTCTCCTTGTTTTATGCAATAGTTAGTTGACCCATGCATGCTTGTACTTTATTTAGGTGAGTACTGCACCCATATATGTGCACAACTGTCTATTTTAAGTAGGCTACTAGGATAGTTTAGCTACTGGAAAATGTAAATTGTCAACTCCCCAACACTTCATTCCAACCATCCTTGATTGTAAGGGGGAATTCCGAACTGAGTCACTCGCACTAAAATGCACTTTTCTCCCTACTGTATACTGACATTGAACTTAAGCAAGGGGAAACGCATGTGCCAGCGATGTATTCGTTTGGGGTGGAGATCACAGAAATAGAGTTGTCAAAAGATATTCCTTATTCTGACCTTGACTTAAATCCCACACCAGAAAACCATGAATAAGTTCAAGCGAACCTATCGGTTCCAAGTGGGAAAACATACTGGTCATGTCCAAATACCCATACTTGCGCCCTAAATAGTAGGCCGTTTGAGTATGCAAAAAAAGTTTTGTTTATTAAGGTGATCAATTAGATATGCGGATGCGCTACCGTAATCAACGAATAGCGGGAAACAATTCAATCACGCATGAAGCATTCAAAACTAGAATGTTTAATATGCAAAAAGCATATCAACATGACAAGTATTTCCACCCCTTTCCCACAGTGAAGGATAAAATGCTGTGCCCTTGTGCATTTATTTATTTATTGTATGGCCTTTTACCTTGCAGTGATTAAACTTGGAGACGTAACCAAATGGGTACTGCAGCCTAGAGCGAGTGATGACGATGTAAAGCATTGCACAATGACAGTCACACCAAATTTAACCGTTGGGCACTTTTCAAATGTTTTAATTATATGCCCCGACTTTCTCTGTTTCCTACTATTTCTGTCATGTTAAATATTATCCACTAGTATTGACTGTCAATGCGTAAAGGCCCCCCAAACCCTATTTTCCATGAAGTAGCTCAGGTCTGATGAAAACTTCCCTAAACATACATTGTAAAATATCAGTGTTTTAAAATCTAAGCATGGGTTCTGAAAAGGAGATAAATATCCATACATTTGAATGGCTATCTTTCATTGATCTCCATTCTGAAAGCATTCTCCATAGGTTATTCTGTTGTGCTAATCAAATTGAAATTAAACAGGTACAAATTAAAGGGACTGCTTTAGATAAATTAACATAATTATATATTTAACTGATCAAGTTGATTGGCCACCCAGTGGGTGTGTTTTCTGGGATTTAATTATATTTATTCAGTGCAAGAGAGCAACAACCAAAAACCGTGCATGAGGTAAGTCTGAGTACCAAATACTGAAGTGCATAAATCAAAATGTGTAAAAGGCATTCCTTCCCTAAGTCTGAATCAGCCCCTATGTGACTACCCTTGAAGAGCTTTTTGATCTAGTCTGTCTGGAGTGGTTGAATCAACATTGTTTCCACGTCATTTCAATGAAATGATGTTGAACCAACATGGACTGCGCGACCTCCCGGGTGGCGCAGTGGTCTAGGGCACTGCATCGCAGTGCTAGCTGCGCCACCAGAGTCTCTGGGTTCGCGCCCAGGCTCTGTCGCAGCCGGCCGCAACCGGGAGGTCCGTGGGGCGACGCACAATTGGCATAGCGTCGTCTGCTTTAGGGAGGGTTTGGCCGGTAGGGATATCCTTGTCTCAGTATGTAAAATGTAATAAAATGTATGCACTCTACTGTAAGTCGCTCTGGATAAAAGCGTCTGCTAAATGACTAAAATGTAAAATGTAGATGTTGAATTGACATCTGTGCCCAGTGCATCTATTCTATTGGTTCCATTTAATCGGGCAGTAAAGGCCACATACAATATTTCAGTATTTGAAATGACAAAAATTATTTGAGCCCAGGTCTAAACCTAACCCCGTCCAGTGTCAGGTCTGAAGCACTTGATGGAGGGGCCCTAATGTAAGGGGACTGGTGATGGTGGAGCCCTAATGTAAGGAGACTGGTGATGGAGGGGCCCTAATGTAAGGAGACAGGTGATGGAGGGGCCCTAATGTCAGGAGACTGGTGGAGGGGCTCTAATGTAAGGAAACAGGTGATGGAGGGGCCCTAATGTCAGGAGACGGGTGATGGAGGGACCCTAATGTAAGGAGACAGGTTATCCAGAGAGAGCCCTGTGTCTCCTAAGGAATAGGGTTCCATTTGGGAAGGATCCCCTGTCATGTCTGAGGCCTGGACAGTGATGAAGGTGAAAGTAATGGTTCACCTCTGCTGCTGGGATCCCATCCATGGATCAATAGCCACATGGTCAACAATATGATCAGGTTGGCAGGGTCTCAGTCCAGTACTACAGACCCATTAAGGTCATGGTGTCTCTGATGAAATCCTACATCTTCCAGTCTTCCATTGACATAAACCAACCATTTTGTGATCTGCATCTACAGTGAGCTCCAAAAGTATTGGGACTGAATTATTTGTTTTGGCTCTGTACACAAGCAGTTTGGAATTGAAATGATACAATGACTATGAGGTTAAAGTGCAGACTGTCAGCTTTAATTTGAGGGTATTCTCATCCACATCAGGTGAACCGTTTGGAAATTACAGCACTTTTTGTGCATAGTCCCATTTTAGAGGACCAAAAGTATTGGGTCAAATTCACTTAATGTATATGTGTATTAAAGTAGTCAAAAGTGTAGTATTTGGTCCCATATTCCTAGCACGCAATGATTATATCAAGCTTGTGACTCTAGAAACCTGTTGGATGCATTTGCGGTTTTTGTTGCGTTTCAGATTATTTTGCGCGCAAAATATACCCCCAAGACATGCTAACCTCTCACCATTACAATAACAAGGGAGGTTAGCATTTTTTTGTGGGGGGGTGTATGATATTCACGATTCATTCAAGACTATCCGTAATCATGGTAGCATCCACATTAATGTAGAAATGTTTAGGAAAACGTATTCCATTCTTATTTACAATAAGTGACTCAAATGACAATACGTGATTTACCATTCTTTTCTATTGGACATGAAATAACAAGCTTGATGTAAGCATTGCATGCTAGGAATTTGGGAACAAATACTAAACTTGACTATTTTAGTACACAAGTGAATTTGACTATTTTAGTACACAAGTCCCCTAAAATGGGGGGGGGGGGGGACTATGTACAAAAAGTGCTGTAATTCATTAAACAAATAAACTGTGCAAGATTCAACACAAGTGAACTTTGTAGGAGAAGTGATAAGATGGGGAAGACAGTACTGGTATCAAGGTGCAGTATGAAGAGATGGTTTTTCAGCCTGCTGCAGAAGATGGGCAGTGACTCCCAACTTTTCTTGACAGTGGTGGGGAGGACGCTCCAGAGAGAGGAGCTGGACTGGGATGAACAGCTGCAGGCGGCTCAGATGGATGGAAGTGCCAAGAGGCCTGAGCAGAATAAAACCACCTTAGGATGTGGCAACATGTTTAAATAAAATGTAAATATTTAATAACGTGCCCATTCACCCTGCAGTCATAACATGACAGAGTAGAACATCAAAAGTCTACCAGAGGGCAATGTTTGTGGACAGCATGGGTTGAGATCAACAACAGCAGCTAAGCAGTTTGAAATGAGATGCTCCATCAAACTCTGATCCCAACAGCAGAAGCAGCAGACTCTCAGAAAGAGTCCTTTATTCGAACCATCCTCCTTTCTTCCTTCTCTACTGGGTACTAGCTGCATGGTGTGGTTGAGACTGGTTCAGGAGTCAATCAGTGGCTCCTGTCACAGGGGGAAGCAGTGATAACGTCTTGAGTTAAATAACACTCACATAAACAACATGTCACTTAGATTGCAGAGCTGTAAATACTTCAACCCACTAACTGTATATTAGTTATATTATTATTATTAAATCAGAAAGATCAGAAACCTAACCCTTTGCAGTTCCAGGCCGTTGCTGTGGTAACGCCGTACGTGTGAGTGTGTGAGACTGGCGGAGAAGCAGAGCAGCACACACACCCCCAGCAGACACACACTCACCTGAATCAGATGCCTACTCGCCAGACCCAGCTCCTTCTGCAGAGTTACACACAAGTTTAGAGGCACTGACCTAGGGCAGTGTGTGTGTGTACCTTTGACAGCATGTGTTTGTATCTCAGGGAGTATTGAAAGACGGAACCATCAACTTTTTTTTCACAAATATTTTTCTTAATATTAACATTTGAAATATACATTTTTATACAACAAAGTATCAGCTATCACGCCATGTAAAGGAACAACCCAATTACATTTGTTTTTCTTCCATAAAATGCACCTAACTGGATTTATCAACTCCATCAGCCACCATAAAAGGCAATTTGTTATTTAATTGTGAAACACGTGTTTTAAAGTCGTTGATTGTTACATTCTAACAAATTATTCAAATATACACCGAACACTTGTTGGTTTTCATCAATGATCTCTTTGTACTTTCCCTCGATCCTGACTAGTCTTCCAGTCCCTGCTGCTGAAAAACCTTGCCACAGCGCGATGCTGTTACCATCATGCTTCACCGTAGGGATGGTACCAGGTTTCCTACAGCTGTGACTCTTGGCATTCAGGCCAAAGAGTTCAATCAGGCCAGAGAATGTTGTTTCTCATGGTGTGAGAGTCCTTTAGGTGTCTTTTGGCAAACTCCAAGCGGGCTGTCATGTCTTCAACTGAGGAGTGGCTTCCGTCAGGCCACTCCACCATAAAGGCCTGATTGGTAGAGTGCTGCAGAGATGGTTGTCATTCTGGACGGTTCTCCCATCTCCACAGAGGAATTCTGGAGCTCTGTCGGAGTGACCATTGGGTTCTCGGTCACCTCCCTGACCAAGGCCCATCTTCCCCGATTGCTCAGTTTGGCCGGGCGGCCAGCTCTAGGAAGAGTCTAATGATTCCTAACTTCTTCCATGTAAGAATGATGGAGGCCACTGTGTTCTTGGGGACCTTCAATGCTGCAGACATTTTGTTGACAATTCCTTCGACCTCATGGGTTAGTTTTTTCTCTGACATGCATTGTCAACTGTGGGACCTTATATAGACAGGTGTATGCCTTTCCAAATCATGTCCAATCAATTGAATTTACCACAGGTGGACTCCAATCAAGTTGTAGAAACATCAAGGATAATCATTGGAAACAGGATGCACCTGAGCTCAATTTCAGCTCTGAATACTTCTGTAAATAATGTAGTTTTTTTTTTTATATATACATTTGCAAACATTTCTAAAAACCTGTTTTTTGGTTTGTCATTATGGGGTATTGTGTGTGTATATCGAGGGGGGAAAAAACGATTAAATACATTTTACAATAAGGCTGTAACGTGACAAAATGTGGAAAAAGTCCAGGGGTCTGAATACTTTCCGAATGCACCATATGCCCTCCCAGGCCCATTGCTGCACCCCTGCCCAGTCATGTGAAATCCATAAATTAGGGCCTAATTTATTTATTTCAATTGACTGATTTTCTTATACAGTGGCAAGAAAAAGTATGTGAACCCTTGGGAATTACCTGGACTTCTGCATAATTTGGTCATCAAATTTGATCTGATCTTCATCTAAGTCAACAAAAGACAAACAGTGTGTTTAAACTAATTATTGTATTTTTCTTGTCTATATTGAATACATTATTTAAATATTCACAGTGTAGGTTGGGAAAAGTATGTGAACCCCTAGGCCAGGCATTCTCAAACTGGGGTACGTGCAATGCCGTCGGGGGTACGCCAAATAAAAATGTGATTTACATTTCTTTTCTCTTCCCCATATATTTTCCAACGGGGCAATACATTTGGGTGAGGTTTTTTTCCTCGCCTGAGTAGCCTTGTTTCACTGCCAAAAATAAAATTAAACCATCTAGTGTTCAGCGAAAGAACAACAATGTCAAATACAGGTAGCCTAGTCAAATAATTAACGTCCAATCACATTAACCGTTACTCTATAGCGGGAATTCCACTAACGGTCCGTATGTAGCCAAACGTAGCTGCTGCTCATGTTGGTATCTGTACTGATGGTGCAAAAGCCATGACAGGGAGACATAGTGGAGGTAATGCCCGTGCAAGCAATTGCTCCCGACGGAGGCTCTTGGCTGCCAAAGGAATGCCTGACTGCTTGAAAGACGTTTTGGACAGTGAAAATGGCTAGCTTTGTTAAAGCAAGGCCCCTGAACTCTCGTGTATTTTCTGCACTATGCAATATGGGCAGCGACCATGTAACGCTTTTACGACAGAAGTGCGCTGGTTATCAAAGGGCAAAGTATTGACACTTTTTTTTCATTGAGAGACGAGCTTAAAGTTCTCTTTACTGACCATAATTTCCACTTGTCTGACCGATTGAATGATAACGAGTTTCTCACACAACTGGCCTATCTGGGTGATGTTTTTTCTCACCTGAATGATCTGAATCTAGGATTACAGGGACTCTCCGCAACTATATTCAATGTGCGGGACAAAATTGAGGCTATGTTTAAGAAGTTGGAGCTCTTCTCTGTCTGCATTAACAAGGACAACACACAGGTCTTTCCATCATTATGATTTTTTGTATGCAAATGAACTCATGCTTACGGACAACGTCAAATGTGATACAGCGAAGCACCTGAGTGAGTTGGGTGCGCAATTACGCAGGTACTTTCCCGAAACGGATGACACAAAAAACTGGATTTGTTATCCCTTTCATGCCCTGCCTCCAGTCTACTTACCGATATCTGAAGAAGAGAGCCTCATCGAAATTGCAACAAGCAGTTCTGTGAAAATTTTATTTAAATCAGAAGCCACTGCCAGATTTCTGGATTGGGCTGCACTCAGAGTATCCTGCCTTGGCAAATCACGCTGTTAAGACATTGATGCCCTTTGCAACCACGTACCTATGTGAGAGTGGATTCTCGGCTCTCATTAGCTTGAAAACTAAATACAGGCACAGACTGTGTGGAAAATTATTTAAGACAGACTCTCCAATACAACCCAACATTGCAGAGGTATGTGCATCCTATCAAGCACACCCTTCTCATTAACCTGTGGTTATTCACAATTTTCAATTAACAAATAAGGTTTAATATGTACGATGGTTAAATAAAGAGCAAAATTATTGTTTATTATTCTATTATTATTTGTGCCCTGGTGCTATAAGAGCTCTTTGTCACTTTCCACGAGCCGGGTTGTGACAAAAACTCACACTCATTCTTATGTTTAATAAATGTATCGTATAGTGTGTGTGTGGCAGGTTTACAATGATGGCAAAAAAACAACATTTGAGAGTGCGCTGACCCTAGTGCTAGAGGGGGTACGCAGCTGATGTTAACCATTCCTCGAACAAAAGAGATATCAGAAGACCTAAGAATAAGAATTGTTTACTTGCATAAAGCTGGAAATGGTTGTAAAAGTATCTCTAAAAGCCTTGATGTTTATCCGTCCACGGTAAGACAAATTGTCTCTAAATGGAGAAAGTTCAGCACTGTTGCTACTCTCCCTAGGAGTGGCCGTCCTGCAAAGATGACTGCAAGAGCACAGCGCAGAATGCTCAATAAGGTTAAGAAGAATCTTAAAGTGTCAGCTTACAGAAATCTCTGGAACATGCTAACATCTCTGACGAGTCTACGATATGCAAGACACTAAACAAGAATGGTGTTCATGGGAGGACGCCACAGAAGAAGCTACTGCTGTCCAAAAAAACCATGGCTGCACATCTGAAGTTCGCAAAAGAGCACCTGGATGTTCCACAGTGCTACTGGCAAAATATTCTGTGGACAGCTGAAACTACAGTTGAGTTGTTTGGAAGGAACACACAACACTATGTGTGGAGAGAAAAAGGCCCAGCACACCAACATCAAAACCTCATCCCAACTGTAAAGTATGATGGAGGGAGCATCATGGTTTGGGGCTGCTTTGCTGCCTCAGGGCCTAGACAGCTTGCTATCGTCGACGGAAATATTCCCAAGTTTATTTAGACATTTTGCAGGAGAATGTTAGGCTATCTGTCTGCCAATTGAAGCTCAACAGAAGTTGGGTGATGCAACAGGATAACGACCCAAAACACAGAAGTAAATCAACAACAGAATTGATTCAACAGAAGAAAATACGCCTTCTGGAGTGGCCCAGTCAGAGTCCTGACCTCAGCCCGATTGAGATGCTGTGGCATGACCTCAAGAGAGCAGTTCACACCAGACATCCCAAGAAAATTGCTGAACTGAAACAGTTTTATAAAGAGGAATGGTCGAAAATTCCTCCTGACCGTTGTGCAGGTCTGATCCGCAACTACAGAAAACGTTTGGTTAAGGTTATTGCTGCCAAAGGAGGGTCAACCAGTTATTAAATCCAAGGGTTCACATACTTTTCCCACCCTGCACTGTGACTGTTTACACAGTGTGTCCAATAAAGACATGAAAACGTATAATTGTTTGTGTTATTAGTTTAAGCAGACTGTGTTTGTCTATTGTTGTGACCTAGATGAAGATCAGATCAAATTTGATGACCAATTTATGCAGAAATCCAGGTATTTCCAAAGGGTTCACATACTTTTTCTTGCCACCGTATGAACTGTAACTCAGGAAAATCTTCCAAATTGTTGCATGTTGGGTTTATATTTTTGTTCAATATATAATATATATCTCCAAACGTTGTTTTGTTTTATATCATTGCATAATGCTCCAGGGCTAATTTCGTTAGCATTTTGGCATGTTTTTTTAGATTCAGAACATAAAACATGATGACTCCTTGCTGTCCCCAGTCCACCTGGCCGTGTTGCTGCTCCAGTTTCAACTGTTCTGCCTGCGGCTATGGAACCCTGACCTGTTCACCGGACGTGCTACCTGTCCCAGACCTGCTGTTTTCAACTCTCTAGAGACCGCGGTAGAGATACTCTTAATGATCGGCTATGAAAAGCCAACTGACATTTACTCCTGAGGTGCTGGCTTGCTGCACCCTCGACAACTACTGTGATTATTATTATTTGACCCTGCTGGTCATTTATGAACATTTGAACATCTTGGCCATGTTCTGTTATAATCTCCACCCGGCACAGCCAGAAGAGGACTGGCCACCCCTCATAGCCTGGTTCCTCTCTAGGTTTCTTCCTAGGTTTTGGTCTTTCTAGGGAGTTTTTCCTAGCCACCGTGCTTCTACACCTGCATTGCTTGCTGTTAGGGGTTTTAGGCTGGGTTTCTGTACAGCACTTTGAGATATCAGCTGATGTACGAAGGGCTTTATAAATACATTTGATTTGATAAAACAAGATTTATAATGCAAACATTATGTCAAGCACAGCAAGCACTTCAATAGTTTAAGCATATTGCAGGACAATGAAGAATATCTTAACCTCTTAAGGGGGTTAGCAATCAGTGACGGAGTTCACAAGCCACTGACAGAGTTGACAACAGAAACTCAAGACAGATATTCTTGTCTTAAAGTTACCTACAAACATTAGTAAAATATGGGAAATTATTAAATTTGACAATTCCCAACAAAATATGACTATTCTATGAAGTCTTTCAGGCCCAGTTGACGTTAGATAAATCTGACAAAATTGCTTATTTAATTCATTATTCAAGTGGTATTCAAAGTAGCAATTTAGTTTTTCCTAAGTTGCTTTGTCTCTGAACCCTAATTCAAATAAAGTTCAGACTTATTCTAAAATAGATTAAATAAAACGTTTCCCTCATCAATCTACACACAATATCCCATAATGACGAAGCAAAAACAGTTTAGACATTTTAGCAAATGTATTAAAAATTCAAGTATTCAGACCCTTTGCTATGAGACTTGAAATTGAGCTCAGATGCATCCTGTTTCCATTGATCATCCTTTAGACGTTTCTACAACTTGATTGGAGTCCACCTGTGGTAAATTAAAGTGATTGGACATGATTTGGAAAGGCACACACCTGTCTATATAAGCTCCCACAGTTGACAGTGCATGTCAGAGCAAAAAGCAAGCCATGAGGTTGAAGGAATAGTCCGTAGAGCTCCGAGACAAGATTGTGTCGAGGCACAGATCTGGGGAAGGGTACCAAAAAATGTCTGCAGCATTGAAGGTCCCCAAGAACACAGGGCCTCCATCATTCTTAAATGGAAGAAGTTTGGGAACCACCGAGGCTCTTCCTAGAGCTGGCCGCCTGGCCAAACTGAGCAATCGGGGGAGAAGGGCCTTGGTCAGGGAGGTGACCAAGAACCCGATGGTCACTCTAACGGAGCGCTAGAGTTCCTCTGTAGAAATGGGAGAAACTTCCATCTCTGTAGCACTCCACTAATCAGGCCTTTATGGTAAAGTGGCCAGACAGAAGCCACTTCTCAGTAAAATGCACGACAGCCCGCTTGGAGTTTGCCAAAAGGCACCTAAAGACTCACAGGCCATGAGAAGCAAGATTCCCAAGTGTCACGTCTGGAGGAAACCTGGCACCATCCCTATGGTGATGCATGGTGGTGGCAGCATCATGTTGTGGGGATGTTTTTCAGCGGCAGGACCTGAGAGACTAGTCAGGATCGAGAGAAAGATGAACAGAGCAAAGTACAGAGAGATCCATGATGAAAATCTGCTCCAGAACGCTCAGGACCTCAGACTGGGGCAAAGGTTCACCTTCCAACAGGACAACGACCCTAAGCACACAGCCAAGACAACGCAGGAATGGCTTCTGGACAAGTCTCTGAATGTCCTTGAGTGGCCCAGCCAGAGCCCGGATTTAAACTCGATCAAACATCTCTGGAGAGACCTGAAAATAGCTGTGCAAATCTATCAAAAGTACAGAACTGTTCAGCCCATGGGTGGTCTTGTTGCACTACAGTTAATCAGGAGATGAAAGGGCCTCCCGAGTGGTGCAGTGATCTAAGGCACTGCCTCGCAGTGCTAGCTGTGCCACTGGAAATCCTGGTTCGAGTCCAGGCTATGTTGCAGCCGGCCGCGGCCGGGAGACCCATGGGGCGGCGCACAATTGGTCCAGCGTCATCCGGGTTAGGGGAGAGTTTGGCCGGCAGGGATGTCCTTGTCCCATCGCGATCTAGCGACTCCTGTGGCGGGCCGTTTGCATTGCACGCTAACACGTTCACCAGGTGTACGGTGTTTCCTCCGAGACATTGGTGCGGCTGGCTTCCGGGTTAAGCGGGTATTGTGTCAAGAAGCAGTGCAGCTTGGCCTAGTTGTGTTTTGGAGGACGCACGGTTCTCGACCTTTGCACGGTTCTCGACCTCTCCTGAGTCCGTACGGGAGTTGCAGCGATGGGACAAGACTAACTACCAATTGGATACCACGAAATTGGGGAGAAAAAGGAGTAAAAAAAAAGGAATAAAAAATAAATGATAATAACATCCGGAGATGAATTGGTTCTCATGGTATAGCTGACCTTGCTCATTTTGGATTCATTTATGATTTTAGATAAATCTGATGGAGTTGATCATAACTCCTGACAAATTTGATAAGAATCACAGTTTTGAGATAAATATTTCTTCAAGTCACAGGTGGCTATTGCAAGAAACTACATGTGATCATTTCTCTGTTAAAATATGTGGAAAATTACAAAAACGAATCTTTCCATGATAAAATTCCCCTAAATGTATTTTTTTTAAGATCAAATGAGATAAATTTTTTCAACTATTAAAATGAAATTTCCCTGTTGGACAAAGATTGTCCCGACTTTCAAGAATCCCTGACCTGCTAGCATGGCGGTGTGTAGGTTGTAGGTTGTGACTCAACTGAAATTTTAGAGCATGGCTGTGAGTGTGGGGTCGTGTGTATGTGCACCTGCGTTAGCATGGCTGTGAGTGTGGGGTCGTGTGTATGTGTACCTGCGTTAGCATGGCTGTGAGTGTGGGGTCGTGTGTATGTGTACCTGCGTTAGCATGGCTGTGAGTGTGGGGTCGTGTGTATGTGTACCTGCGTTAGCATGGCAGTGAGTGTGGGGTCGTGTGTATGTGTACCTGCGTTAGCATGGCGGTGAGTGTAGGATCAGGTGTGTACTGTAGACTGTAGCAAGACTGTGACGCTGAGAGCTTCTGGCTGCTTATCTCCATTGCAATCGCTCTGACAGGAGAGGATGTCCCTTCATTGGCAGGGCACACAGGTGGCAGCCTGGACATACATACACACACACGTTACAGAAGACACTAGACTTTACGCAGAGACACTCCAGAGGAGATAAGGCAGAAGTGCCATCTAGGCACTCTGTACAGAGCTGTATGCAACAGGTGAATGAACCAGTATATGGAAGACTAGGTATGTGTGTGTGTGTGACTCACAGGGCCGGAGGTAGGATGTGTGTAGGTGCGCTGACGATAAGGCAGGTGTGCGAGTTGCCCCCCACAGTTGGAGAGAACATCAGTGTCACGTTTACAGCCTCATTACCTGAGGAGACAGAGACAATTTAAACTTTTACTGCTGCTACTGTATAGTTATTTCACCATGGCACATAATTCTCATTTATGTATTATTAAGCATGTTTTCATCATATAAAACAAATTAAGCATAACATGAAATGTGCACCATTTGCCTATCGAGGACAAAAACTGACCTGTGAGTCCCAGCTGACTGGCCAATAACGTTCCATGGAGGCAGAGGTCGCTCAGCGATTGGATGTCTGAGCTGTCCATCACAGCCAGTGGCACCCAAAGGGACAACTGTGTGATGGATGGTGTGCTCTGGGTGGAGTTCAGCAATACTGTTCCACACACCTCCTCTTTCGCAAATGGAGGAGAGGAAACTGTCTCCATTGCTGTACCATTGGCTCTCGCACACAACTGGAGGTTGGCCAACGACGACAGGAAGTGGTTCCAGTCCTTTGAAAGAAAATGTGTATTTCCATTTCTCTGTACATATAGTGGTCTGCACTCATCTAGCCCTGAAGGGATTTTTTTAGCCTGCATGCCCAAGATGCATTGAGCAGAGCCAAAATCCAAAAGCTGTGCTCTGCAACACCTAGCAGTGTCACACTTTTGCCCCAGCTAACACCCAGATTACTACAATAATCAACTAATCACGATCTTCAGTTTAGAATGCAATTTCTTTAAATCAGCTGTGTTTGCTAGGGATGGGGGAAAATAGTGACACCTATCAGGCCCCCGAGGACTGGAATTGCCCAGGCCTGCTCTACTGTATGGACTAAAGTATAGGAACAACAAGGTAAAGGGGCAGTTCCCCAACCTCCGGCATAATGGTATAAGTTACCATGAATTTTGTTCTTCGCCTATTGGGTGTGTGTGTTGTATCTGTGGTTTGTCAAGGTTGGGAAAGTGGTGAGTGTGGCATAACTGTAGTGTTAAGAGTTGGGCACTTGGGCAGGCATTGTGTGTAATGTGTAGGGCTGGGCAGTATACCATAGTATTTTACTATAGACCGGTATTGATGCATGGACCAGTTTGGGTTTTTACTTTACCTTTTAAAACAGCATTTCAATGTTTAGTTTGTTAAATGTGATACGCAACTCTGGCGCGTGTAATGTGTGTTTTTATAGTTTACTCCGTTTGCTACTTGCAAGTTGTCTCTCTCGCTTCCCACACCAAGCCCTGCCCACTGTCACTCAAGGAGAGCAGTTGTTGCTCGACCATGGAGTCACGAGCACTTCACTTGCCGTTCACTTTGCAGTCTGCATGGTCAGACGCAACAAGATGTTGGGTGACAATGATGCTGCTTTCTATAATTACACTATTTGTTTGTGTATCTTAATGTCTACAAACAGCTTTCTTTTCTTAGCAAGTTGTGGCTAAGACAAATCATGTTAGCCACTAATGTTAATCGCTAGCTAAATGCAAAGAGAGAGGACTCATCATTGTATCTGTGACAGTGCCATTGAAGAAATCTCCATTTTGAAGTAGTCAATTTTCTTCTTCACGATTGGCTGATCCCTCCTGACGACCTGGTTGGACATGAAGTCGGAGGTCCCACCCAGTTGACTACATTAAAATGGTGGAAGCCCTCAATGGTGCAGCCCATGCTAATATGGCCTTTTCGCCACTAGAGGCCTCTATCATTTTCTATGGCTAAATGTAATCAGTCAGAGCAAACATAACTTGCTAATATACAGCCTGATACCAGTGCTGGGGTAGGCCTAGATCAATATGTTGTTTGTGCAACGGTATCTTCTAAATCAGCGAGGAATAGGCAAAGCATGAATATATTAGCTAACTACATGAAGTGAATACCATAGAGATAGATACAGATGAGTCCTTTATATCTGTACCATTAGTCTGTGACAGCACGGGCAGCACCATTGAGGCTACAACCCATAGGAATTCCCATCCAGTTGACTACTTTAAAATGGTGGAAGCCCTCAACGGCGCTGCCCATGCTAAAATGGCCTGTTGGCCACTAGATGCCTCTATCATTCTCTATGGAGAATACACATGTACTGTAACATCGTATATGGTCCCCTAGAAAACACTGACAATCAATTTGGTTCCGACCCTGTCAAAATAATAACTCCCCGGCTTATTCCTTTGTTGTCATTTCAAACAGCAATGTATTCTAAATGCTGTCCATTATATTCTAATTGTTGAACTACAATAATAATTTCAACAGTTCACCAATAAACTGCTCTAGGCCTAGATTTTTGACCCATATCTATCATACAGCGCTTATTAGCACTACTTGACAGTGTGGAAATGATAACAAAAGTGCAGGAAATGTATAAATCAAACAGAATGGTGAATGCCCCATTGAAAACACTTATAATTAATGTATTACCACTCTAGGGTCGTGAATATTTATCACTTTTATTATTCAAAAACATAAAATACCGTCAAATGTGAAAAATATAATATGATATTTTGGCCATATCACCAAGCCCAAACTGTGTGTGTAATGTATGTTGTACCTGCGTGTTTGGATTGGGCAGGCGGTGTGTGTGCGTGTATGACCCGAGGCTTAGGAAGGTGAGGGCAAGGGTCAGCACACAGAGGAAGAAGGTGACCCCAGGAGGATGCTGGGAAACATAGTCCCTTAGATTAGCAACTGGCTGCCAGGAGCCCATCACACACCTGTAACACACACAACAGATTGCTGATATAAAAAAAACTGACGACAATACAGGAGTCAGGCAAACATTCCATAAACGCATTGCATTCGCCACAAAACGATTTAGCAACAACATACGTTACCTGGCTTGTGGGATCATCATACAGACAGGTCCACAGGGGTGACGTTGGTTTAGTCCAACGTCGAGCCGTTCTCTGCAATGCTACCTCGCGTTGCTTGCCATGTCAAGACAACGGAATTTACCAGTCAAAGTACAACTTTTGTAGCTGTCGTTGCTTTTCTTAATAGCAAAAGCCAAGCGCCTAGCTAGCCATACAGTTCCGTACAATCTACAACTCGCTAACGTTACTATAGTTAAACTGGATCGGTAGAAAGTTAATCAGCTAGCAAGCAGCTTTTGTTTAATGCAAGCTAAATCATGATTTTTCTAAGCTAGCTACATCTAAAGTATGCAGTTCACATGAGAAGACCAGCTAGTACAAATAAAGCAAGTTAGTTCGTTACATTTCTAACCTATGTCTGAGAATTTGGACCATATTGTTTTGAAAGACAAACTAGTATTCTGCCAGCAGCACAAACAATGACGTCAATTTGTATGGTAATGAAGAATCCTTCAAAATAAAAACCCGCACATTTTATTCTTCACATGTTTCGTAAACAAACAGGTTAAGATTAACAGTGAAATGTGTATTTACGGGCACTTCCCAACAATGCAGAGGGGGGGGGGGGGGGGGGGGGGGTTCATTGTTCACTATGTTCACAACGTTGGTATCAGCAAACCACTTGCCCACACAACGCCATTCATGCTGTCTGCCATCTGCCCGGTACAGTTGAAACCGCGATTCATCCGTGAGGAGCACACTTCTCCAGCGTGCCAGTGGTCATCGAAGGTGAGCATTTGCCCACTGAAGTCGGTTACGTGCCAAACTGCAGTCAGGTCAAGGCCCTGGTGAGGATGACTAGCACGCAGATGAGCTTCCTTGAGACGGTTTCTGACAGTTAGTGCAGCAATCCTTCAGTTGTGCAAACCCACAGTTTCATCAGCTGTCCAGGTGGCTGGTCTCAGACGATCCCACAGGTGAAGCCAGATGTGGAGGTCCTGGGCTAAAGTGGTTACACGTGGTCTACGGTTGTGAGGCCGGTTGGACGTACTGCCAAATTCTCTAAAACAACATTGGAGGCAGCTTATGATAGAGAAATGAACATTGGAGGCAGCTTATGATAGAGAAATGAACATTCAATTATCTGGCAATAACTCTGGTGGACATTCCTGCCGTCTGCATGCCAATTGCACACTCCCTCAAAACGTAAAAAATCTGTGGCATTGTGGTGTGTACACAAAACTGCACATTTTAGAGTGGCTTTTTTTATTCCAGGTGACTACCTCATGAAGCTGGTTGAGAGAATGCCAACAGTGTGCAAAGCTGTCATCAAGGCAAGGGTGGCTACCTTGAAGAATCTCAAATATAAAATATATTTTGATTTGCTTAACACTTTTTTATTACTACATGATTCCATATGTGTTATTTCATAGTTTTGATGTCTTCACTATTATTCTACAATGTAGAAAATAGTAACAAATAAAGAAAAACCCTTGAATGAGTAGGTGTTCTAAAACTTTTGACTGGAAGTGTACATATAACTAGGAATAAAGTGACAGATAATAGCAGCAGCATATGTGATGCAATGTTGATAAATATTAAAAATATATTACATTTGAATCAATGTGAATTTTTATTGTGCTCTTAAGCAAATGAAGAAGGACTTTATGTAAATAATTGCCAATATGCTTCTATTTGTTTTTTTTAAGAGCACTGTCAAAAAATACAATGTTTAGATTGGTATGTTCACAACATTAGGCTGTATAGAAAAAACGATTTTATGTGCCAAGGTAAAAGTGGAGTAGGCAATACTCAGTAGGGTCTAGAGAATCTATATATGGTGTTATTTCTTGGGGGACTGAGATCTAAATATCCAGCAGAACTTTCTACTTCAACCATTCCATTCACTGCAATGCAATACAGTGAATGGATATATGCCAAAGTAAAGGTGGGGTTGGGCATACTCAATTGGGTTTGTAACACAGGAGGTTGGAGATACCTTAATTGGGGAGAACGGGCTCGTGTTAATGACCGGAGCGGAAAGGTGGAATGGTATCAAATACATGGTTTCCATGTGTTTGATGCCATTCCAGCCCGTATTATGAGCCATTCTCCCCTCAGCAGCCTCCTGTGGCCTGTAATCTATATATTGTGTTATTTCTTGGGGTCCTGAGGTATAAATACCCAGCAGCACTTTTACTCCACTTACTGCAATGCAACACACTACTACATGCCAAAAAATGTAATATTGGTTTATAGAGAAAAACTATTCTAAGTGCCGAGGTAAAAGTGGGGTTGGGATTACTCATTAAGTACGGTCTGTAGACTCTTTATATGGTGTTATTTTATGGATAACTGTAGTCTAAATCCCCAGCAGCACTTTCATTCATTGTCCTTTATATACTACAATATTAAAGTCAAATTATCCATAATTTTCAAAGGTGGTGGCAAATCTGTGAGAAAGAGTTGACTGCACTAGTGATAAAAACAAACGATATTCCCAAAATGTTGCCCGTTTTTGCAGGGGGACTCTTATTTTAAAATTAAAATAATCTGCGATCGTGTTGCCATCATAATATCCTGCTGCTCGGAGAACGGTAATAAAGCAGAATAACAAGAGTATAGTTAAAGAGTTCTGATTGGAGGAAAGCAGAGCCACGTGCATTGTCATTGAATTTGAACATGTGATGACTATGTCCCTCCCCTTCTTTCAAATCAGTTGTGGTTAGCTTTCAGGAATGCTTAAAAAAGTTTGGGCCATCAGCGACAACAGTGTACGACACCAAAATACAGAACGCCAGCTTTGTATTTCTAAATAAGCTACACATGACATGGATATTAATTAAAGTTCAAAGCAAAATTAATTCCAAAAACCATTGACCGTATTAAAGCACATCTGTCAAATGCTAACAAATGTAATACATGTTTTTATGCGATTACTGTCTAATAAGGTCAACATGAATTGAACAAATTGACCAGTGTCATAGCAGCATGAATCAAATGGTAGAATACTTCAAGTAGGCACATAGGCTCCACTAAACTGTTTGATTAAATATATATATTTTAATCATTCTCTTGGCCAAACAAATAGTGCATTTTTTCCCAGTACAATTTCCTACCTCTATAATTGTCATTTGTGGAACTCCAACCCCATTTAAAGTGTTCCCATCTCACATCACATTCAATGAGACAGCCAGTACGAGCAAAACATTATAAAAAATGTTTTAAACCCAGTTAAAACCCACTTATCTCAAGATTGTTCACACAACAGAACAGTAAATATACATGCTAACCCTGAGCTTACTGTTGCACTGTATACCTAATACATTACATTACTTTTGTAATCATTTACCTTCTGAAATGAAACCCATCACCCCTTAGTTTATTCTCTGACACGGAGGGGTCTGTACGTGTAGGGTTAATGTAAGGGGTACATTTCAATTTTAGTCAGTTAGCAGACACTCTTATCCAGAGCGACTTACAGTTAGTGCATTCATCTTAAGATAGCTAGGTGGGACAACCACATACTGTATCACAGGCATAGAATGTACATTTTTTCTCAAGTAAATAAATCAGTAGTCAGAGCTAGAACGGAAGGTGGCAGAATGGAGTTCTCAGGTTGGGGTGTACTATTTGAGCATACCCTGAAGGTAGGGAGGGGAAGTTCTTCTTGCTGTTCCGTAGGTAAGCACCATGGTCTTGAAGTGGATTTGAGCTTTGACCAGAAGCAAGTGGAGTGTACGAAGGACTGGGGTGACAATAGAGAACTTCGGAAGGTTGAAAACCAGGTGCGCTGCAGTGTTCTGGATAAGTTGCAGGGGTTTGATGGCACAAGCAGGGTTTTCAACCTAGAACCAAGCCCTGGGGAACACCAGTAGTGAGAGTACGTGGTGCAGACAGATCCTCTCCACGTCACCTGGTAGGAGCGGCCTGCCAGGTAGGATGCAATCCAAGAGTGTGCAGAGACGCCCAGCCCTGAGAAGGTTGAGAGGAGGATATGATGGTTCACAGTGTCAAAGGCAGCGGATAGATCTAGGAGGATGAGAACAAAGGAGAGATAGTCAGCGTTGGCAGTGCGGAGAGCCTCCGCCACACAGAGAAGCGCAGTCTCGGTTGAGTGACCCGTCTTACAGCCTGACTGGTTAGGGTCAACAAGATTGTTCTTAGAGAAATAACGAGAAAGTTGATCAGAGACAGCACGCTGAAGTGTTTTGGAATGAAAAGAAAGGGATACAGGTCTATAGTTTTTGGCGTCAGATGAGTTGAGTGTTGGTTTCTTGAGGTGGGGAGCGACTCGGGCCATTTTGAAGTCAGATTGGACTAAGCCAGTAGTCAGGGATGAGTTGATGATGGATGTGAGGCATAAGAGAAGATCTCCAGAGATGGTCTGGAGAAGGGAGGAGGGGATGGTGTCGAGTGTGCAGGTTGTTCTGCGTCCAGACCTTACTAGTCGCAGGATGTCATAGAGAGGAGGGAGTGAAAGGATGATAGGTCCTCCTGAAGTTTAGTTTTCCTAAATTTTCGCTCAGCTGCCTGTAGCCCTGTTCTGTAAGCTCGCATCACTCAGGCCCCAAGAGGAAAGGGGAGGAGGACCGAGCCGGCCGGGAGGAAAGGGGGGTAGTGCAAGTCATAGGATGCGGAAAGGGAGGAGAGTAGGGTCGAAGAGGCAGAATCAGGAGACAGGAGGAATAAGGATTTACCAGAAGGGTTAGGAATACCAGGTGACATTTACAGGTGCAAACGCCCAGGTGTCAGGGTGTCCCATGTGCATCAGGTCTGAGTAGGGGGATGAACTCCACTGGAAGGCAGGTACCTGGTCCCAAGTGGGTCCACTCGCTGCCAGGAAGCCAAACTCACGCCACAGCCCGTAGGACGTCACCTACACACACTCAAAGGTACACACCCAAAAGGTACACACACAGCCAATTAGTGACACCTACAAGAAGCATGTCATAACAGCTCACCTAACTCATACCTAGAGAAATAGAAAGTAGAAGTGGAGGATGGCCTTACCTTCATATCCGTTCCTCCATGTGGTCTCTGCTTCAGCGCTCCGAAGGGATACGTTCCGTTAGCCGGGTTCAGGTCGGACCGGGCTGAGATGGTGTTCTCTCCATTAGCAGGCGGGTCACAGCCCTCACACCAAGACAACGGGTCCTGCTTAAAGTTATTATACCTACAGAAAAAGAGGGGGGGAAGGGATATCCATACATAGGCTATAAATGCACAGTGCATTCGGAAAGTATTCAGACCACTTAACTTTTTCCACATTTTGTTACGTTACAGCCTTATTCTAAAATAGATTCTATATATTTTTTTCCCCTCCACCTACACACAATACCCCATTATGACAAAGCGAAAACAGGTTTTTAGAAATGTATACACATTTATTTAAAAAATATATATCACATTTACATTAGTATTCAGACTCTTCGCTATGAGACTCGAAATTGAGCTCAGGTGCATCCTCTTTCCATTGATCATCCTTGAGATGTTTCTACAACTTGATTGGAGTCCACCTGTGGTAAATTAAATTTATTGGACATGATTTGTAACAGCACACACCTGTTTATATAAGGTCCCACAGTTGACATTGCATGTCAGGAGCAAAACACTTTTTTCGCTTTGTCATTCTGGGGTAATGTGTGTAGATTGATGAGGGGGAAAAAAACATTGAATCAATTTTAGAATAAGGCTATAACGTAACAAAATGTGGAAAAAGTCAAGGGGTCTGAATACTTTCCGAATGCACCGTAGGTAAGGATACAGCTGTAGGTAAGGATACTTGTGTATATAGGCCTAAATGCAGGTCTGTCCTTCTCCCTCCTGTGACATCTGGTGTAGAAGCCTCTGACTGGAAGAGCGTACCTCATGAGGCGGACCATGGAGTCCATGTCTGTGATATGTGATTGGTTCCTTCTGAAGATCTGGGCTCGAGGGTTCATGTCCAAAGAGAACCATGGACCAAACTGTTTAACCAGTTCTCGACAGCCACTGGCATTAAACACCTCCTCATAGTACCTACACACACACAGTGAGAGTGTGTCACACATACACAGGTTATTTTTGTTGTTGTTGATAACAAACCTGAGAGACAGACAGTCACCACCTATTAATAATATAGTCATTACTAGTGTGTGGTAGTTATATATTTGTTGTTATTGGTACTTACGGGATGTTATAACTGGACCAGTAACCTTTCTGCAGCAACTCCTGGGTTTTATCAGAGTGAACAACCAGCCCACTACAGATCAGAACCACACACACACACTTATTGCTGTTATTGATAAATGCCCAGCTCACCACAGCAGGAAGAACACACAAAACATTTCTCCAATGTGTGTTCGTGCTTGGGTTGTCGCGATACCAGGATCGCAATACTACGATACCGGATTCTCTTTTGGCAAATTTTTCAAAAGCTTTATGGTCCTTTAAAACCCTACTTTATGTAAAATATTTGTGTGATATAGCTTGCAAAATAAACAAATGTGACTCTGGATAACAACATGAAGACTGTTTTCCTCAAGAAATGAATGAAGGTTTTGTTTCTTTTCATTCCTAGTATCTTAACACTGGTATCGTGACCACCCGTGTCTGTTCACTCTTACGGGAGCTGCTCCAGTACAGTAAACAGCTGCTCCTTGGTCTCTGTCATCCCCGGAGTGAAATGCCTGTAGTCCACTATCATCCACTGGTTATTATACCTAACACACACACACACACACATACCTACAAGTGAGGGAATGCATTGATTCCAAAGGTAGACATTCTACGCAGTCTTGGGGTCTGTATTGAGGCCATTGAGTAATTTCTGATGATTGATGAAACACTAGTTAGTCTTTTAGGTCCCACTGTAACTCCCCTACGTTGAGTAACAGAGGCTGTTAACCGACAGACTGTATGTAGATATGCTAGAGATAGGCTAGAGAAGTAAAATATCTCAGAGACTGAGATAAGCTGTAGAAGACAGATTAAATAGCCCTAACTCTAACCCTACAAATCAACATGAGTAACCTTTGATTTCTGGGGACTTTGGCCTGAGTCGGCGTCACTGATAAGTCCCACGCCTGCCTTCCCAGCAGAGTTGGGGTCAATTCGAATGTAGGAATTGAATTCAATATATGAATTGGCCCCAACCCACGCCACAGAATGAAGAATTGAGTTTGAATTGAAGGAAGTAGAATTTAATTAAAACCAATTAAACCGAGACGTGAAACATGAAAGGCTCATTCATTTGACATATGCCACTTATTCATGCAAAGAATACACAATTTCAAATATTAGTTTGATTATAACTCAAAGATGTCAAACAATATTTTTCTTTGTCGTGAAAAATTTTTCTTCAAAAATATAAAAACATTAAGGGAATTCTGAATTATTATAGACAACCCACAACACAATCTTAGAATATTTCCAGACCACTGAAATTATTTCAAATTGTTTAAGGAGAATGAGTTTTAAAAATTAAATGTTTCAACCTTATGCTACATGGTATTGGTAACAATACATTATGTCAAAATAAACATTACTATGGTGATGTGTAGAATAAATAAGCCATTTTAATTTCATTGAATTAAAGTCTACTTCCTTTATTCAAATTTAAATCAAATTCTGCTACATTTGGGGGTGGCCAATTTCAAGAATTGAAATTAAAGAGAAATTTGCAACTCAGTACAGAATTGACTTAACTCTGCTCCTCCCCGAAAAAAAAAGTATCTCACTCAGGTCACCTGACCACTCGTGAACGTTAATGTGATGTTATTTTTACTTTACTTAATTCCTTAAAGGGATAGTTCCGTTCACTCTTCATCTCCTAGTGTCCTTTAAATGGACAGTTAAATAGCTTGTTGAGGGTTTGTTTTCTGATCTCCAGCTCTGGTCTGACAGGACTGGAGAGATAACCAACATGGTAGACATCCATAGGTCAATGAGAGTCTACAGGAAGAAGAAGAAAATGTCGCTCAGATGGGCTGCAGAGACTCACGTTCCGCTGTTGTGTTTGCTGAAAATCTCTGCCCACTCCTTGCCGGATGCAGCCAGCCTATTGGCTACGATGTTCCTCAGCCACTCCATCACTGCTCCGGTTGGTTGAACAAATTTCCAGAGGGCGGGGTTACTGTTGTCGATGCTGGTCTCCAAGGTAACCTGTGGAGGGACATCTATTTAAAAGAAAATACTACACACACATTTACCATGTACACACATATTACACAAAGCTCTCACCAGCCCGGTGCTAAGGATGTAGAAGTCATCTCCAGAGAAAATGGGCCCTGGGTAGGAGGAGAAGGCCTGGGTTCCGCCAGGGATCGGATCACTGTCTGAGAACAACAGAACACAGAAATCAAACTCAGAACCATAAAATATAGAACTCTGAACCACACAACTCATGGTTGGCCTTTCCCAGTGTTCACAAGCAGAGTTTCCAGGAGTGCTTCATTAAGAGTATGTTAGGGGTGAAAGGGGGGACATTAGGAGACACTGTAGGCATAGTTAACTTATCCTTATGAGAGTTGTAGGGGTCAAAGGTCACCTGTAGGAGAGACACGGTAGGCGAACTGGTACTTCTTTAGGATGCGCAGCATGGCCTGGTAGATGTTCCAGGTATCATGAGACACCAGCAGATCCTTGTTGCCAGGCAATAGCTTGATGAGGGCGGAGCAGGAGCCAGAGCCCAGTGTCCGTGATTGGCTAGACTTGTTTAGGGCCCCCTCAAGATCCACCAGGTCTCCTCCCATCTGGAAAAGTCTGAATAGCCCATAGAGATGGAAAGACGTCTCATCATTGTATCCATGCCATTATGGCGTCTGTGACAGCACGGGCAGTGCCATTGAGGCCATCTCCATTTTGAAGTAGTACATTTTCTTATTTGTTACGATTGGCTGATCGCTCCTGATGACCTGGTTGCACATGACTCCAGCAGCGTCACCAGGAGGGATCAGCCAATGAAGTTGGAAGTCCCATTAAGTTGACTACATTAAAATGGTGGAAGCCCTCAATAGCTCTGGCCATTTGGCCACTAGATGCCTCTATCATTCTCTATGGAATAGCCACAAAAAAATAGAGGGTTTGGTCATAGATGTTTAGCAAGGTGCACTTGATTTAGCTCACCCGGAAAAAAAATCTCCATTGGAACCCCTCACATTATTCCTGAGATGGGTACTCTTGGTGAGTAAAATCAGGGGTGCTTACAGAAACTCACTGCTGCGCTGATCTCATGGAGAATCAGAGGACTCTTCTTTGTATCTGTCCAATTATGCCGTCTGTGAGTGGACGGGCAGCACCATTGAGGCCATTTCCATTTTGAAGTAGTCAATTTTCTTCTACTACTTCTATGAGTTGGTAAACAAACTGAAAGGGTGCATGCCACTTGCAGTGTGTTGTTTGAAAAGATAAAGCCAAGGTTGGCGATGTACTGCCACCTGCAGTTATGGAATGTTAGCTCACAAGTATTATTCATTGGCTGACCCCTTCTGATGACCTGGATGGAATTATGTGATGGAATTAAGTCCCACCCAGTTGACTACTTCAAAATAGTTTAAGTCCTGAATGGCGCTGCCCATGCTAAAATGGCTTTTGGGCACTAGAGTCCTCTATCATTTTCTATGGGGGAACTCTAACCCATCAGAGGTCACAGACCACACTTACAGGAAGCCGAAGGGGTTGAGAGTGAAAGGGCCTCTGGGAAATGACAGCTGATCATTGTAGCCATCTTCCAGACCTTTCAGCTGCAGCAACACCAACCACACCTAAGCGAGAGAAAGTCTAAATACAAAACGTCCTCTACTAAGGTGTTCTTATTAGATCCCAAGTATGCACTGAATGATCCACTCTAGTAAGTTATTTACTGTTTAGACACAGAGGAAAAGGAGTAGATACTTGGTGATTTTGCACATTGGCTGACTCAGACTCAGCCAATACCTGGTGCCAGTAGGGACAGTGTGGATGCTCCTCTATCTGCTGTCTGACCCACTGTAGGTTGGTGGTGATGTAATCCTTCAGTCTGTGACAGAATCCTGACTCAAATGTAAATGGACCGCAGTACCCCATAAGTGTGTTCATCCAGTGCTTATAGATCAGCTATGACACAAACACACAAATAGATCAGCTATAGATTTGGGTCGTGTTCCTCTGTTCAGATGTTGCATAGATCAACCAATGGTTGCTATGTCATCGATTGTGCCGTCAGGCACCAGACTGCTCTAATTTGTCAGCAATGTCAACAATGTCTGAGCAGGGGAACACGACCTTAGACCCTACTGCCCCAGCAGGGTTAGGGTGACTGTCTCTCTACATTACCTCGGAGCTGACTGCAGCTTCAACGGCCCCGGCAGCGTACGCTTGGATGCTATCATTATAGCGCCCGCTAGTGGTCACTTCCAGATATGACCAGCTGAGGGAGAGAACACTTAGTGAATATACATAAAAATGTATTTGGGTAAGGAGTTTTACTCTGATCACGACCTGACTTGCTAGGAAAGTCTTTGGGTGTCTACTCCAGCGGTTCCCAAACTAAGGGTAAGAAAACAGGGGTCGCAGACAAATTACCACCCCCAAAATGTTTTATATATCTTCTTTGTATCTCAAAATCATTGTAATGTGGTTAACCTTTCAAAATCTAAAAGAACATTTTTGAAATCTAAAATATTTAATTCAACTAGAGAATGCCCTTAGATCGTAGGAAAAGGCCGCACTTAAACGTTGCGCTCAAATTGGAACCATACAAGTGCAACAGTCAACTGCGGCCTTTCGAGCTGTCATGTGACCGAATGCTGCAGAGAACGCAATCACGGGTTACTAGGGAGGAGTTTTGGTCGACTCAAAGGGAATACCCTGCCATCTCTCTCAGAGCATTAAAACTCAAGGTAACCTTCGCCAGCTCATATCTGTGTGAAGCTGCAGTCAGCAGTGCTCTCGTCTGCATTAAAACCTAATATCAATCCAGGTTGGATGTGACAGCAGAGATGAAGTGTGCACTGTTGACTACACCCCCTGCTTTTGAGAAGCTCCGAAGTGACATGCTTCCTGCACACCCATCTCATTAGTGGTGGTGAGATAATGGTGCTTTCAAACTGAGGTCAAATCATGACGTCAGTGATCTTCAGGTCGGAGCTTTAGAAAGAGGCAGAGTTCCGACTTAGAATTCCGAGTTGGATGACCTAACAATGATTTCAGTCGGACCAATTTTTGTTCCGAGTTCCCAGTTGTCTTGAACGCAGTGAAGTCGTAGATTTCCGAGTTCGCAATTGTTTTGAACGCGGCATTAGACATGTCAGACTAATCTGTCATAGCCCCACAGTAAAAGTATGTGATCGTGAGTTTAGAAAAAAATCTGAAATACTTTTAGAATGTTTTGCAATTGACTGCTATAGCCCCAAATAAAAAAGGAAACATTGGCTGTTAATTTCATTAACCTGTTTTTCACATGGTTGGGGTCGCAAGAATTTTCAGATATCAAAATGGGGTCGTGGACGATTAAAGTTTGGTAACCCCTGGTCTACTCTATGGGGTCGATTTGGATGACACACAGGTAAACTACAACCCTGAATAATAATGGAAATGCTCTTTTATCACAATAGATGTAATAGAACAGGCACTCCCATTTGACTAAAATCGATTATAGTACATAGCCTGTCCTATCCCTATTGTCAAGCCAATGTTGTCTAGACTAAATCAATTTTTTGAGAGCCCATGTTTTGCTAAACTGCTCGTTGTAACTTGCTCTTTACCCAAATGCATATTTTTTTGTCCTGCTTCGTCTATGTAACGTTAGCTACATTAGCGCTGGTCCAGGGCGATAGTGCGCAGAGGAATTTACCCTGAGTTCTTGATGTCGTCGGTAAAGTTCGCCCAGGCTACATAGTCGTTTCGGAAACCCTCTTGTAGAGACAGCTGGCCAGTTTGTTTATCGAGAACTGCAGAACTAATCTCGGTCTGAACAGGCGTCCATGATAAATACAAAACACATAAAAACTGAGAAATCTTCACTGTTGTTGACTTGTGCGTGCACCTGTCAGACATCTTTACTAACGTGGGTTATGTGACGACACATGATGAAGGAATTTCAAAATAAAAGTCCTCACCCTCTAACATAGGTGATATAAATTCTCTCTGATAAAATAAAAATGCAATTAATTAAAAACAAACCCTCAAAGCCACTTTATCAAATGGATAACATTTAATTGTTGAGTACAAATAACCATATCATCATCGGGGCGGCAGGGTAGCCTAGTGGTTAGAGTGTTGGACTAGTAATGGAAAGGTTGCAAGATCGAATCCCTGAGCTGACAACCCTGTTACTGTTATTTTATTGTTGCTCCTTAATTATTAGTTAGATTATTATTACTTATTTTTTTACTTCAGTTTATTTTAGTAAATACTTGAACACTTTTTTTTCTTAAAACTGCATTGTTTGTTAAGGGCTTGTAAGTAAGCATTTCACTGTTGTATTTGGCGCATGTGACAAACATTTATTTTATGTCATCGTCAGGGCTCTCTTACTGAGATGTGTTTTTCTTTTGTCTCAACAACACAGTCAAAGTCCCTCAATGTGCTCGAGAGGATTGGATTGGCAAGGCACTGCGCAGAATCACTGACAAAAGAATTGGCTTCTGCCAAGTTCTGCTCTTTCTGATGCCTCCTTCTCCTGTCACTAGGTCCAGATTATTCAGTCAGTCCTACCCACATGGGGCCACAGGCACCAATCAGGGCTGGGTTGTGGTTAAGGGGTGTGATTTAGGGGTCCGTCATCCTTTGCCCGCTCGGTCTCCATAATCTCCTCCATCACCTCTGCCTTCCACTTCTTCTTAGGGACGTCTGAGATAGAGAGATCAGAGAATAGGTTTCTCCAAACATCAATATGAAATGTATTACTGTATCTGTATGCTGGTACGCTGGGTGTTACCGTGGAAATGCTTAGCTGTTTTCCTACGTAGCGTCTCCACAGTGTCTTCGGCCCACTGTAGAACCAGCTGCCTCCCGTACAGATGGTACAGTAGCTATGGCACAGCGCAGAGAATGCTTTCTACAGTGGATTCAAGAAATAACACCCCTCAACAGTAATGTACAGCAACAATAATGTTTTTTTAGAGGGGAAACAAGAAATAACACACACCGTGGTCATTCACCCTCACTCACCTTGGCATCCTGTTTTGTGAGGAAGTCTACAAAGCCAAACCCGCTGTGAACCCCGGTGCCGGTACCGGGCGCCTTCTTTGGCAGACGAACAGTCTTCAGCTCCCCAAACGTGCTGGAGAGGATACACATATCATCATCATTATCAGTGTGAGAGTGACTGAAGCCTTGTTCACACTACAGGCCTTAATGCTCAAATCACTTTTGTTTTTCAAATCCGCTTTGGAATAATAAGTTACAAGTGACCAAATCGGATGTGTGTGTTCAGACAGCAGTCATTTTTCTGACATAGCTACGCTAGTTGTCATAGCAATGACGGGTGTGAACACAATAGTGTAGGCTGATTGCTCGTGCTTCATATCACTCAGAAGTTATGTAGCAAGCTAAGGCGACAAATAATTTGAAGATGCTTGTCACGTCTACTCCCACTCCTCCCCTCCAGCATTCAACGTCCCCTGTATACTAACCACCGGTCTTGGGATCCATCATTACACGCACCTGCAGATCATCATGATACTCACCTGAACTCCATTACCTTCCTGATTACCTCCCCTATATCTGTCACTCCCTTGGGTTCCTTCCTCAGTCAGTTTTGTTCCTGTGTTCATGCGTAAATGCCACTGTTATGTTGTCTCGTTTGTTGTTTTATTAAACGTTTCACCTGCACCTCAACTCACAGCGTCTCCGTTCCAATGCTCCCATATCTATAAGGAGAAAATCAGTATTGTGTCATTATAAGTGGCTTATAAGTGCTCTTATTACTATTAGTTTGTTAATTTGTGTAACCATGGTCAGTATGATGGAGTGACTCTCTTGGTGGCACTCTCAGAGACTTTCAACTCCAACTGGTGGTCAGCCACACTGTAGTACTAAGAGAAAGAGAGATGGGGGAGGAGAGACTGACCAATAGACAGGGTGAGAGAGATAAGTGTGAGGTCAGTATCTGTAGGTGTAGGGGTTAAAGGTTAGGTGTCAAGGATCAGTACCTGTAGCTGCCTTATGGCCTTCTCTGCTGCCTTCAGTGTCTGATAGGTGACAAAGCCATAGCCCATGGACAACAGCCGACCTATAAGGACAAAACAGCACTGAGACAACACTGAAATTCACACATGTTCAACCTAAATGTTCAGTGTGAGTCTAAAGGTTCATTCTAAATGTAATGTTCAGTACCAGTCTTGTATTTTTTCTTGGAAATAGAGGTATTCACTGTGCCGCATTTGGAGAAGGTCTGAAGAAACCAAAACACAAACCAAAAACATGAGACATTCTATAAAACTTCTAACCCTTCTCCCCATCCTCTGACTCATCCTTTATCCCTCAACCTATAACTCTCATCCTCTAACCCCGATTCCATAAATCTAACAGTATTACCCTACCTCTCGCGAAGTCTCCTCTGTTGTGGTGAAGTTGAGCTTCTTGATGAAGAGTGTTGATCCCAGTGCTTCTTCTTTATTTGTTATTATTATACCCCTTTTTCGTGATATCCAATTGGTAGTTACAGTCTTGTCACATCGCTGCAACTCCCGTACGGACTCGGGAGAGGCGAAGGTCGAGAGCCGTGCATCCTCTGAAACACAACCCAGCCAAGCCGCACTGCTTCTTGGCACAATGCCCGCTTAACCCGGAAGCCAGCCGTACCAATGTGTCGAAGGAAACACCGTATACCTGGCGACCTTGTTAGCGTGCACTGCGCCCGGCCCACCACAGGAGTCGCTAGTGCGCGATGGGACAAGAACATCCCTGCTGGCCAAACCCTCCCCTAACACGGAAGATGCTGGGCCAATTGTGCGCCACCCCCTGGGTCTACCGGTCGCGGCCAGCTTCGACAGAGCCCAGACTTGAACCAAGATCTCTAGTGACACAGCTAGCACTGTGATCCTGATGCTTCTTCTTCCTCCTCTTCCTGTGCTGAGGTTTTGGTAGTGGGCTCCGGGAATTGGTGTGTCTTATTGGGCATGGCTGCTGAGAACACTCCTATCGGGGCCCACTCTAAGTATAGGGGAACATGCTAGAACTAGAAAGTGAGGCAGACAGAAGGAGAGCGACAGTATGTTACAGTACACTAAAACTGAACGCGACCATGGTCTTCTTCAGACAGCATTCTGCCAATACAAATGTAATGAATATGCATATTCAGTCCTATTTTCGCATTAGAGGCCACATTTATATGGAACACACACACACCTTGCCTCAGTGGGCTCAAGGTATTCTATTATGGCAGTTAGGCCAGCAGGCGGCAGCAGCACTCTACCCAGGGTGCCATGCTATGAGAACAGCACATCCAGGTCCTCGACCTTCACTCCAGCTGGAAGGTTCTTCACCAGGAACACACACGTGCCACGAGGCCCCTGCGCCTAAACACACACACACACAAATAAACAGAATCCAAAGTATTCAAAATGTTAAATAATGTTATGAACTTTAAATAATGTTCTCTTCTTAATGCACTGTTAGCAAATCCTAGACAGTATTTTGCAACATACCTGACTGAAGGAGTCCAGACAAACGTGGTTATCTAACAGGAACTGGCGAGTCTCCTGGACATCCTCACTGTTATACTCTTCTATGATATCATGGCGGTCCGCAAGCAATCATTAAAGTACATGCCGCCACCTACTGTGCTGGAATGTACAATCAATCACGATCTGCCCAATTCTGTACTACCATGAAAATAAAATTAAAAACAAATAAATTCCTACTAACTTCTACCACACCCTCCCCAACCCCCCTACCCCATTAAACTGTATCTATATCATGCTTAAACACACCACCTTCAGGATTGTCAACAACCATGTCAACAACAATTTCAACAGTAACATCTGTTACCCCAAATATCCCTTTTGCTTTCTCCACAATAACCTTCAACCTGGCATTTTTGCTTTCCACACCCCGAGACGTATTGATACCTTACCAATAAAAGTGTCCTTTGACACCGCACATTCATGAACGCAAGATTTCTGAACAGGCCTCCAAACCCTGCCAGGACCAGCAGAAACACCAGCTCCGACATGAGGTCCACTTACTATAGGAGCAGCCGTGGAAGCTCTGTCATCCCACACTGTTGTTCCACCAATCTGTCTTATGGCATCTGCACACAATACATCAGGACTAATTCTATATCTCTAAGCCTCTCTAGCCCCTTTCTGCACATGGCATTTACCAAACGCTGCACTATGTCCCCCACAACACACACAATTACAACAGCACATATTTTCCTTCATTTACATTGAATAGCTACGTGTCCCATTTTTTGGCATTTAAAACACCGCAATGGGCATGGGACAAATTCTTTGCCATTGAAACTAAGGAATCCTATTTGTACTTTCCCAGGCATAACCTTCTCAAACCTCAGCAGCACTGATAGGCTCTCACTTCTTTGTCTTTCTTTCCTACTGGTCAAACTTTTGGCCCCAATCACTCTTCCTCCCTTCACATTTTCTTTAATATCATCTATGGACATAGATATTGGGACCCCAATGATGACTCCCCCAACCTAGCATAAGCACCAGGGACATGGCTTTTAATCTTCTTCCCATAAAGCTTTTCCATTTTCAGAATCTTCTTTTGCTGAGCCTGGCTACCACAAAATATTAACAATCTACCAATTCCAATGAACCAAGCTTCACCTACCTCTTTCTCTACAGCATTAGTTAGTCAGATAGAGTGTAAGTGAGGCCCTGTGGTCTCATCAAACACTGTCACCACTTTCCACTACAACACATCATTACTCTTGATTCCCACCTTGGCCCTCTTTATACATTCTTTACTAGACGATCCACTGCTTTCTGTATCTTTCCACTACTGACCATTCTGGTCATTGACCCTCATCCTCCCGCTCCATACTATAGGAACTGATACCCATATAGTTCGCATTCCAGCACAGCTGTTGCTTCACCAACTTCTTCTATATTTCGTCCGCACTACACGCTGCCATTTTTCAAAGCTCTCAACCAGAATTCCAGAGTGGAGTCTGACATTCACAACGGCAGATATACTTTTGAGTAGATGGGAAACGTTGCCAATGCTACGTCAATGGGCCATACGGTGCATTCTTGGCGATTCTGAGACAAGGAGTGCTCTCCTTTAAGGAGTGAATGGGAGTCTATTGGGCGCTAGCTCAAAAACATTAGCACGAACTTCGTCAACAAGAAGTACAACATGACATGACAGTGACAGTGACAGTTATGAAGCAAATTTTCTTACAAAATCAATGGGGGCCCCATGCCATTACGTTTAGGGAATTTTAGATTCTTCAGACTGTCTAGTTTTTATTTTGGTGATTGTTAGTTCTCAAAGATGATCTTATTTAAAAAAATATATATATAGCTCCATTATATTTTTTACACACTTCAAATCCAGTTTTAGTCATTTACGTTTATACTGAAAACATTTTACCATCTCAAAAATTACTTTCAAAATAAATAAATAATTTTTCTTGGTGAAAATAATTTGTGGCAGCAACCATTAAGCAGAGGCAGTCCGGCACTGCTAAATGAATATAGGGGAAACACTAAATGTGCGTGTTAACAATCATATGTGGACTCCTGTTTTGTGAAGATGGCAACGGAGGGGATGGCTGCCGTTTTATGGGTTCTTAACCAACCGTGCTATTTTGTTTGTTTTTTCGCATTGTTTGTAACATATTTCGTACATAATGTTGCTGCTACCGTCTCTTATGACCAAAATGAGCTTCTGGAAATCAGAACAGTGATTACTCACCTTGAACTGGATGAAGAATTTCTCTTTAATGAGTCGGACGAGAGGGATTTACTCCAGACACCCAAACAGGCCCTCATCCCCGTCATTCGCAGGAGAAAGAGATGGAAAAAGAATCGCGGAAGGAGATCGGAGTACCTTGTGAGGATCCGCCGACGAGTGGCTAATCTGACTTTGCCATCGGTACTATTGGCCAACGTACAATCGCTGGATAATAAATTGGACGAACTAAAAGCACGTATATGCTACTAACGGGACATTAAAAACTGTAATATCTTATGTTTCACCGAGTAGTGGCTGAACGACGACATGAATAACATACAGCTGGCGTGTTATACACTATATCGGCAGGATAGAACAGCAGCTCTGGTTAAACAAGGGATGGCGGTCTATGGATATTTGTAAACAACAGCTGGTGCAAAATATCTAATGAAGTCTTAAGGTTTTGTTCACCTGAGGTAGAGTATCTCATGATAAGCTGTAGACCACACTATCTATCTAGAGAGTTTTCATCTGTATTTTCCATAGCGTCTACATACCACCACAGAACAATGCTGGAACTAAGGCCACACTCAATGAGCTGTGTACCGCCATAAGCAAACAGGAAAATGCTCATCCAGAGGCGACGCTCCTAGTGGCCGGCGACTTTAATGGAGGTAAACTTAAATCCGTTTTACCTCATTTCTACCAGCATGTTAAATGTGCAACCGGAGGGAAAAAAACTCTAGACCATCTTTACTTCACACACAGAGACGCGTACAAAGCTCTCCCTCGCCCTCCACTTGGCAAATAAAAAAGTGGTCAGATGAAGCAGATGCTAAGCTACAGGAATGTTTTGCTAGCACAGACTGGAATATGTTCCGGGATTCTTCCGATGGCATTAAGGAGTACACCACATCAGTCACTGGTTTCTTCAATAAGTGCATCGATGACGTCATCCCCACAGTGACTGTACATACATACCCCGACCAGAAGCCATGGATTACAGGCAACATCTGCACTGAGCTAAAGGGTAGAGCTGCCGCTTTCAAGGAGTGGGACTCTTAAGCTTATAAAAAAATCCCGCTATGCCCTCCGACGAACCATCAAACAGGCAAAACGTCCATACAGGACTAAGATCGAATCGTACTACACCGGCTCTGACGCTAGACGGATGTGGCAGGGCTTGCAAACTATTACAGACTACAGAAGGAAGCACAGCCGAGAGCTGCCCAGTGACACGAGCCTACCAGACGAGCTAAATTACTTCTATGCTCGCTTCGAGGCAAGTAACACTGAAACATGCATGAGAGCATCAGCTGTTCCGGACGACTGTGTGATCCTGATCTCTGCAGCCGATGTGAGTAAGACCTTTAAACAGGGCAACATTCACAAGTCCGCAGGGCCAGATGGATTACCAGGACGTGTACAACGAGCACGCGCTGAACAACTGGCAGGTGTCTTCACTGACATTTTCAACCTCTCCCTGTCTGAGTGTGTAATACCAACATGTTTCAAGCAGACCACCATAGTCCCTGTGCCCAGGAACACTAAGGTAACCTGCCTAAAGGACTACTCACGTCTGTAGCCATGAAATTCTTTGAAATGCTGGTCATGGCTCACATCAACTCCATTATCCCAGAAACCCTAGACTCACTCCAATTTGCACACCGCCCCAACAGATCCACAGATGATGTAATCTCTATTGCACTCCACACTGCCCTTTCACACCTGGACAAAAGGAACACCTATGTGAGAATGCTATTCATTGACTACAGCTCAGTGTTCAACACAATAGTGCCCTCACAGCTCATCACTAAGCTAAGGACCCTGGGACTAAACACCTCCCTCTGCAACTGGATCCTGGACTTCCTGACGGGCCGCCCCCAGGTGGTAAGGGTAGGTAACAACACATCCGCCACGCTGATCCTCAACACGGGGGCCCCTCAGGGGTGCGTGCTCAGTCCCCTCCTGTACTCCCTGTTCACTCATGACTGCACGGCCAGGCACGACTCCAACACCATCATTAAGTTTGCTGATGACACAATAGTGGTAGGACTGATCACCAAGAACGACGAGACAGCATATAGGGAGGAGGTCAGAGTCCTGGCCGCATTGTGCCAGGACAACACCCTCTCCCTCAACCTGTTCAAGACCAAGGAGATGATTGTGGACTACAGGAAAAGGAGGACCGAACTCGCCCCCATTCTCATCGACGGGGCTGTAGTGTAGCAGGTTGATAGCTTCAAGTTCCTTGGTGTCCACATCACCAACAAACTAACTATGGTCCAAGCACACCAAGACAGGTGTGAAGAGGGCACAACAAAACCTATTCCCTCTCAGGAGACTGAAAAGATTTGGCATGGGTCCTTAGATCCTCAAAAAGTTTTACAGCTGCACCATCGAGAGCATCCTGACTGGTTGCATCACTGCCTCGTATGGCAACTGCTCGGCCTTCGACTGCAAGGCACTACAGAGGGTAGTAAGTACGGCCCAGTACATCGCTGGTGCCAAGCTTCCTGCCATCCAGGACCTCTATACCAGGCAGTGTCAGAGGAAGGCCCTAAAAATTGTCAAAGACACCAGCCACACTAGTCATAGACTGTTCTCTCTGCTACCGGAACGCCAAGTCATACCGGAACGCCAAGGGGCTTCTAAACAGCTTTTACCCCCAAGCCATAAGATAACTGAACATCTAATCAAATGGTTACCCAGACTAAGTGCATTGCCCCCCCCCCCCCAAATCCCCCCTCCCCACAATCTTTTACGCTGCTGCTACTCTCTGTTATTATCTATGCATAAGTCACTTTAATAACTCTACCTACATTGTCACGCCCTGACCTTAGAGATCCTTTTTTTGTCTCTGATTTGGTTGGTTTGGGTGGGCATTCTATGTCTGGTGTTCTATGTTGTCCTTGTTTTGTATTTCTATGTGTTTGGCCTGGTATGGTTCCCAATCAGAGGCAGCTGTCAATCGTTGTCTCTGATTGAGAACCATAGTTAGGTAGCCTTTTTCCACCTGTGTGTTGTGGGTAGTTGTTTTCTGTTTTGTGTATACCTTACAGAACTGTTTCGTTTCGTTCTCGCTCTTTGCTGTTTTTGTCATTTCAGTGTTCAGTTTATTTTATAACATTAAAATGAACACTTACCACGCTGCACATTGGTCCTCTTCTTCTTCTCCCGACGATGTTCGTTCCATGCATGTATAAATTACCTCAATTACCTCGACTAACCGGTGCCCCCACACATTGACTCTGTACCGGTACCCCCTGTATATAGCCTGGCTATTGTTATTTTACTGCTGCTCTTTACATTTTTGATACTTTTATTTCTTATTTTTCTTAAAACTGCATTGTTAGTTATAAGGGCTTGTATGTAAGCATTTCACTGTAAGGTCTACACCTGTTGTATTCGGCTCATATGACAAATAAAATGTGATTTGATTTGATACAGTATATGTGCGTGTATGTACATACCATGCTTTGTGAAAACGTCTTGGAGCTCCTCTTCTGTGCAGGTTTAGGGCAGGTTCCTTGTGGAGAGTATTCCTGACTCTGCTACATCTTCCTCCTCTTCATCTTCCTTCATCTCCTCTCGCTCCCTTTCTCCACCTGCCCCTCACACTTGTCTGAAACACCTCAATATAGAGCAACCTTTCGGACAAACACACACAGTACATAACTTTTTATTCTCTGTGAGGATTACGAACGTGCGCACACACACACACACACACACACAGTCTGATTCTCACCCATGTAATCTTTGTTCTTCTTCAGAGCCTTTTTCACCTCCTCTTCTGAGCGCAGGTCCACATACATATACTTGGTTTTGTTGCCGGTGGCATTCTTGATGATTCAAATGGCTGCAGGCTTCAGAGAAGTCATGAACTCTCGCACTTGTTGCTGTTTATATCACACATAAACTACCCAAGATGTCACGCATAAATAAACCCTTTCCCCACCTCTGATCTCCACATCAAGCCACACACACTCACCTCTTTGACGTTGAAGGGACATTCTCGCAGTTTCACTGTGGATTCAGTCTATGGGGCACAGAGAGATAGGGACACACACACACATTACCAAAGGGGATACGGCAATGAAAACCCTCAACCCTAATTTCACTGTCAGAATGCTACACAATATGCCGTTTTAACTGCTATCCTCCATCATTTCTATGAAGGTAGGATTTGAGTTTAAATCCCAAGGTCTGTGGGTCAGGGGTGCAGGTCAAATGCTAGGTGTTAAAGGCTAGGCATTTGCCCAACCTCCTGCTGTTTGACAGGCTTGCTAGGTTTGCCCTGGCTTTTATCCAGTGAAGGGACTGGTGCTTTGGCCCTCTGGATACCGTCTCTATCCCCACTCTCATAGGCATTGTCTGTCTGCTGCATATGGGCAGGCTCATCTTCCTCATCATCTTCATGCTCCGCAGCACCCCGTCTCTGCGCCACAGGTACTCCATATCAGACAGGTCAGACTTCAGAGCCTCTTTATTAGCACCTGACAATGAAAACACACTGTTTACACACACACATTTACCAGCATCTGTCAAACAAAGGGTCTATGTAGGCATGTGTACCTAACCTGGTCTTCTTCCTCATCTTACTCCTCATCCTTCTTCTTCTCGTCTGACTCAAAGTTGAGGTAATCATCCAAGGCAGGCTTCTTCTTCTTCTCCTGACTCCTCCCCGGCCAGTCTCGGGGGCTGCTGATTGGGGCAGAGAGTCATTGGCCCAGGTAGGCAACTGGCTGCGGTTATGATGCACTGACACAAACTCCTGGAAAGCCTTGTCACCCTCCAGCTAACACATACACACACAAGATAAAACCGAAACAAGATTAAACAGAACATCAATTTCAAGGAAGACAAGAAAAAATTCAACACTGTGCAATTGAGCCATCTTACACTCCATCCATATGTATCCGCCAGGCAGATATTGAGAGGACCATGGCGTGATCTGTCAGGCGAGTGAATCACAATTAATTAAATGTTGGTATAGAACCTGTGATTGGCTATCTATCCATCTAACCAGTACAAAGAAGTCTGGATGGCTAACTGTCTCAACGTTACTCTGGACGTGTCCACAAATCTTTTATTGAAATGCTTCAGTGACCTTCAGTGATCTTCTTCAGTTTTGAAGCCCACAAATCAGAATTTGTGAACTTGCCATCCTTAGTGAACTTCATGCTGCAGTGTTTCAATGTTCTGATTGGCCAAAGTGATCAAGCCTCTGACGGGCCTCCGCAGTGCACATCAATGACATACATTATAAAAATCCTGGATTGCTGATGCTATGTATTGGCTATTGAGAGGCTTTGAAGCCACCGGTCGGCCATATTGGCACTCCCTAGAAGGAGCAGTCCTCAATAGGAATGAATAGGATGGAGTGAATCTATTGTAGCGCAAAATAAAAATTAAATGACGTCATCATTTCCTCAAAGTTTGTATTGGCAAAGATTATGGATATACTGTACTGACAAGATATTATTATTTATTTTTTTACCAGGCAAGTCAGTTTTAAGAACAAATACTCATTTACAATGACGGCCTACCCCAGCCAATGCTGGGCAAATTGTGCGCCACCCTACGCGACTCCCAATCACGGCCGGATGTGATGCAGCCTGGATTCGAACCCTAATAATGGGACAAAGTGGCACAGCTGGTTGTCTAGCTCCTGCCTATCCTTTCTTTGGATTGGTGGATACATCTCATTATTGTAATCCTTTTTTGAATATTCGATGAGGGTTAAAGATTTGTAATAATAAGTGTAAGTGATGAGTAGGACTATAAGGCGTAGGCAACATATCTTGGTTGTGTTATGATAAGCGATTGGAGTGCCCTTCGTGTTGCTGAAAGGACAGCACCAGGATCGTGCAATGATATTAAAGTTCAACCAACTTGTGGTGCTGAAGGATAGCTCTGCCATTCGGCCAGTTCAGGAACAAACAACATAGGCCTACAACTAAGTGGTTTTTGCCTTTAGATTTAGAGAAAATTAACAACTAAGGAAGAATATATAAATTCTCCCATTGACTTGTCCAACCCCAAACACAGTCTTGGTCTGCTTCGCAAGCGTTCCTGGAAGTCTTGCGATGTTGCACCTCTTTCTATTTAGAAACTCTGTGCTTCAGCCTTCAAAAAGTCCTTCCCGAAAGATGTATGCTGTGCTGTGCATTCTCATTCATAGTTTGAATTCACATCATTGGCTGTCCGTGGGCAACTGTAGGCTAAATTACGTATTTTTCATGCAACGTACCATAACAAAATCTATAATCTATTGTTAAATTGGGAAAAGTCAAGCCCGAACAGGGACTTGAACCCTGGAACCTCAGATTAAAAATCTGATGCTCTTCCACAGTTCTTCACTGATGTAAAATTTGTTTTATATTCAACATTCAACAGACATTCGCAAAATTATTTAAAATGCATAGAATTCTCTTATCTACAATAACCTTTTCATGGATTGTTTTAGAGACATTAAACAAAATGCTAATTATTCTAAAAAGGCCTACTTTCACAACCTTTGATTTGCATGAAAAGTAAAGTGTTGATTTGATAGAAATACATCTAATCATAAAAAAAATGCTTTTAAATATCTTGTTCCAATAACTTTTTCATGGATTGTCATAGAACATTAAACAAAATGCTAATTGTAAAATGCTAATGATTCATTACACCGATTCTAATGCAAAACGGTCCATCAGTTGCAAAACGTGACGTAAAAAAATGTTGGGTTCTTAAACGGAAGTTGTAGTTCATTTTAATTGTATGGTTTCCACTCGTTGCCATCGTTCTTTTACAGCTCAATGGTTGCCATTCCAATTTGAATAGTCTGCGAAGTGTTTGGCACAAGCTGCACATCTAAAAAGTTGATTATTCTGTGATCTAGTGGAGTGAAGTCCTCAGGGTTCCTTCCAACTTCTTCCTGCTGCCTATTTTTTTTTTTTTTTTTTGAAATACACGATTGAACTATGACATCCGTTTAAAAAACTAAACGGAGCTCAACAGCGTTTGGAGTAAATGGTTTCTTTTGCTAAATGTTTTGCAACAGACGAAACGTTTGCAATAGAATTGGTCTAATGACACCCCTGGCCTAAACAACCTTTCATTTACACAAAAATGTATGTTGATTTGATAGAAATACATCAAATCATTTAAAAAATTTGCATTTCAATCTCTTGTTTGCAATAACTTTTTCATGGATTGTCATAGAAACATTAAACAAAATGAAAATTATTCTAAAAAGGTCTGGCTTACTTTTACAACCTTTTATTTGCATAGAAAAGTGTTGTTTTTACAGAAATACTTCAAATTATAAAGAATGCATTTCAATGTCTTATAAAATGTGTTATTCGAAATGTAATAGAAACATCAAACAAAATGGAAGTGATTCTAAAAACATCTGGCCTTATTTCATAATTTTTGATTTGCTTAAAAAGTCAAGTGTTGATTTGATAGAAATACATCTAACATTTTGTCCGTGTAGAAAGCATCTTGTCTGTTTGACCGAGGTCAACCATGAAAGTAATTTCAGTCAACAGAGAAGATCCTTGACTAAGAAAATTCTAGAGAGAATCTCAATTGAATACTCCTCGCGTCGCCTCCTTCTCAAAACCCATTGGACGAGAAAGCCCCTCTGACTTTCTCCTCCAATGGGTTTTGAGAAAAAGCCGGTAGGATGTAATTGATATTATCCCCTACTAGACTCTGCTAGCTAGCTAGTTAGCTGTTGACTGATGTTATTTTTGAGTTCCAGGAATCAACGGAGACGCTCATAAAATCTAGCTAACCATTGCTTAGTTTACTAAATTGACTAGCTAGCTACGCACAATTTCATCGTAATAGGAATTGCATAGACATTTGCAAGCTAGCTACATTAGCCAGCATAACATGTATGTCGTAGTAAATTATACACGAAAGTTACAGACCCTAGCATTTAATCTAGGGCCTTCGTGCTACCGCCAATGTGTCACAGGAGTTTCCATAACGTCGCAGGACCGAAAATCCAAGCAAAACTTTAGCTGCTTTCGTTGGACTCATCTGATAACTTTAGTACATCAATACAGTACCCGAATTAGCAACTCTAAGGTAAGTGATTAGCTAGCCAATGTACAGTACAGCATGTCGTACACATGTGGACTGTGGTTGCAGTTTCTTGTTGTATTCATTTTTCAATCCTAGGTGCCCAGGGTAGCAACATGGGAGCCTGTATTGGAGAACCAGCTACCCCCAGTTAGTATACTGTACTTTGTTAATGAAGTGGTTTTTATTAGCTTGTAAATTAAGCCAGATCAAATAGGTTTAAATGGCTAACTGTTTGTGACATTGATAAGTTCTAACATCTAATAAGCATATTCTTACAGCCTTGCCAAGTTCCTGTAGACCTTGTTGACAAATTGGAGAGACTAGCCCTGGTGGATTTCCGCAACAAGGAGGGGCTGGCCTGTCTGGAGAAAGCCATCCGATTTGCAGATCAGCTCCATGTTGTTGACACAGATGGGGTTGACCCAATGGATTCAGTTCTGGAGGAAAGGTTAGACTCAGGCCAGGCAGATCCTGAAGCAGCCCCTAGCCCTTCAGTGTTTGATCTGAAGGAATTGGGTAGTAGTAAGCCATTGGAAGTGTTTAATGGAGCAATCACATTTTGCTTACTGGCCTATCCAATTGCTTCAGATCTACAAATACTGGGTAATTTTTGGAGAGGGAACCAATAGTTACCTACCTAACCTTAAGGTGACTTGTTTAGTCTCACAGATTGAAAACCCTCTGTTCTGTAGGGCACTGTATCTGAGGGAGGATGCCGTGGCAGAGGGGAACTGTGCAGAGGAACTGCTCCAGCTCTCCAAAAACACAGTGGAGGAGTACTTTGTGGCACCGCCAGGTGAGTATCTTGGCTACTGTTTTATCAGCTCATGAATTGGGAGTTAATATCTTTGTTCATTCTGAAGGCGGCACTACCCCATTTTGTATATCATGAAACTTAAATTGCTCTTTTCTCTGCAGGTAACATTCCACTACCGAAGAGAGAGGAGAGAGCTGCCATGTTGAAGCACTCAGAGTTCTGAGTCAAAGTATGTGCTCTGACTTTGCTGATAGCTAAATTTGACTGTGGTTTTCCCACCCATGTATCTTAAGATGAATGCACTAAGGCGCTCTGGATAAGAGCGTTCGCTAAATTACTGAAATGTAAATTAATGACTGGATACTGTATTTAATTTGAAAGAGACCTCTGCAAGGAAATGCATGGCTAAATGATAAAGACTGACCAACCATCAAGAGGGTCAGGGCTTGGCATGTATTAAGGCACCTTCAAACCAGACAAACTGAAGCTAAATCAAAGAAAGATCATCCAGTGTTGTTGATCTGTGTGTGTCCTCCCTTATGTATGCACTGTATTCTCTGAACATTATGTAGTGTCATTATGTTGAAAAAGCAGAAAACCATAACTCCCAATGGTACATACTTTGTGGGTGCTCTGCAAATGATTATTAAGGACTAAAGAGGCAACCAATGAATGTACAATTCATGCATTCGGGAACTAAAACAAATAAACATACTAAGAGTCCTCACTTTATTTGAAAAAAATAACACTTTTTACAAAGCTGTTACGAGATACAAAGATTATTTCGAGAATGGGGCAGGAGAAAGAAATAATTTCATTCTCACGTTAAAAAAAAAAGAGGAACAAAATGGAGAACACTTGCGAGGCAACCATCTACAAGGCAGGGCAGGCTAGACAGGCTCTTACAGAAACATTATTTTTTTAACTACATTAAAGAGCTGTATTATGTTGTATTCCTCTAGTATGCAGTCTCCTTCACAAATATCCCTAACCAGCCATATCCTAGGTCTGAGAATGTTAGGCAAATGCAGATCTGCCCATCTGCTCTGTCTACACCATTTAAAAAGTCCTCTGGAGACAGTCCTCATAGTGGAATGCACATGACATACTTAAAAAGCAACACAAAAGAAAGTAATCACCAGCCTTGGCTCCCTCCTGTAGGTAGACTATCGGTAGTGACGAGGGGGTGGGCTGCGGCTTGATGGGCTACGGTGTGCTGCAGAGGAGCGACGTGGAGGGGGGCTATGGCGAGACAATCTGCGAGCAGGGGGCGACTGATAACGAGGGGGTGGAGAGCCGCGACCTTGATAAGCGGGTGAGTACCGTCCCCTGGATCTGGAACGGGACCGCGAGCGTCCTCTGCTGGCCCCCATCTCTCCATGGACTCGGATAGATGAAGTCTCCCCCTGAAAGATGTCCATGTCAGAGAATGTCCTGAAAACGCATTCTTAAAACACTATAGCTAAGGATCTGAGTATTTAGTTACCTGGTGTGATCTGAACTCTGTCCTGTCCAGGCGCCGCATGGCATACTCCATGTCCTCTCTGCGCAGGAACTCCACCACCCCTTCCCCATCCCGCTGAACATCTGTGAAACAAACATCTCCAGCCTCCCTCATGTGATCTTTCAAGTCTTGCCAGCTCCCAGTCGGAGGCAGGCCTGTGGGAACAGAGACCAAACCATTGAGAACTTCGGCCTTTATAGGCAATGCCCAACAATACCAGTGTACATCTAACCTGCTGTAAATGGAAGGAAGAGAGGAGCTTTGAATAAAAACAAAACAAAAGCACAGACTTTATCCACTTACCAGTCACAATAACTCTGAACTCTGATCTCCGAGTAGGAGGCCCAAACCTCCCTTTAGGACCACCGGGACCTCCGTCCCCACTCCCTCGACCACTACCACCCATAGAACCGTTGAATTTTGAGGAGGCAGAGCGAGGGTGCTCAACGCGAAGCTTGCAGTCTCCAAATCCATAACCATTCCTCCCATAGACTGCATCCTCGGCATCCCTGATACATAAGGACATGTCAATTTGATTAACACATTGCATATGGGAGTCCGTCTATTTATCTATCTTAGCACCACAATGGTGAAACGAGCTTCCTCCTAACGTCAGGACAGCAGAGTCCGTGCTCATCTTCCGAAAATGTCTTAAACCCTACCTCTTCAAAAAGTACCTTACATAAACTAGATAGACTTTTCCACTTCACAGTAACAGCACTTACAGTTGAACAGGGCAGCTAAGTCCCTGCTAGAGCAGCCCCGGTCAACTGTATGTGCCGTTATTGTGAAGTGGAAACAATAGGTCGATCTATGAGTGGAAGGGGAGAGAGGGGTAGAGGTGTTTGTTGGGGAGGGATGGGGTGAGAATGCATCTGTTGACTGACAAAAATGCAGATTTTGCTCATATTATTACACACAACTCATCAACTGTGGGAATGAATTAAGATATATAGTACCAGTAAAAGGTTGACACCTACTCATTCCAAGGTTTTAATTTATTTTTACTATTTTCTACATTGTAGAATAATAGTGAAGACATCAAATCTATGAAATAACACATGGAATTATGTAGTACCCAAATGAGTGTTAAACAAATCAAAATATATTTTATATTTGAGATTCTTCAAAGTAGCCATCCTTTGCCTTGATGAATCATGCCTTCATGGTCGAATTGCTGCAAAGAAACCCCTACTAAAAGAACACCAATAAGAAGAGAGACTTGCTTGGGCCAAGAAACACGAGCAATGGACATTAGACCGTTGAAATGTGTCATTTGGTTGGATGAGTCCAAATTTGCAATTTTTGGCTCTAACCACTGTCTTTGAGATGCAGAGCAGGCGAAGGGGTGATCTCTGCTTCACACCGTGAAGCATGGAGGTGGTGGTGGGGCGGCGCTATGCTAGTGACGCTCTCAGTGATTTATTTAGAATTCAAGGCACTCTTAACCAGCATGGCTACCACAGCATTCTGCAGCGATACACAATCCCATCTGGTTTGTGCTTAATGGGACTATCATTTGTTTTTCAACAGGACAATGACCCAAAACACCTCCAGGCAGTGTAAGGGCTATTTGACCAAGGAGAGCAATGAGTGCTGCATCAGATCACCCAACCTCAACCCAATTGAGATGGTTTGGACCGCAGAGTGAAGGAAAAGCAGCCACCAAGAGCTCAGCATATGTGGTAACTCCTTCAAGACAAAAATCATTCCAGGTGAAGCTGGTTTAGAGAATGCCAAGAGTGTGCAAAACTGTCAAGGCAAAGGGTGGCTACTTTGAAGAAACTAATTTTGAGTTGTTTAACACTTTTTTGGTTACTACATGATTCAATGTGTGTTATTTCATAGTTTTAAATGTCTTCGCTATTCTACAATGTAGAAAACAGTACAAATAAAGAACCCTTGAATTAGTTTTACTACTTTATGTACATATACACATTGATCAAAAATATAAAACGCAACATGTAAAGTGTTGGTCCCATGTGTCATGAGCTGAAATAAGATCGCAGAAATGTTCCATACACACAAAAAAATTCTCTCAAATTATGTGCACAAATTTGTTTACATCCCTGTTAGAGAGCATTTCTCCTTTGCCAAAATAATCTATCCACCTGACAGGTGGGGCATATCAAGAAGCTGATTCAGCATGATCATTACACAGGTGGACCTTGTGCTGGGGAAGGTAAAAGGTTACTAAAATGTGCAGTTGTCACAACAATGCCACAGATGTCTCAAGTTTTGAGGGAGTGTGCAATTGGCATTCTGACTGCAGGAATGTCCACTGTTGCCAGAGAATTGAATGTTAATTTATCTGCCATAAGCTGCCTCCAACAGTTTCAGAGAATTTCAGAGAACCTCCACATCCGGCTTCTTCACCAGCAGGATCATCTGAGACCAGCCACCCGGACATCTAATGAAACGGATGAGTATTTATTTCTGTAATAAAGCCCGTTTATGGGGGGGAAACTAATTGGCTGGGCCTGGCATCCCATGGCTGCGCCCCTGCCCAGTCATGTGAAATCCATAGATTTGGGCCGAATACATTTATTTAAATTAACCGATTTCCTTATGTGAACTGTTACCAAGTAAAATCATAGAATTTGTTGCATTCTTATTTTTAGAAATGCCGTTGGCTGTGAATCTGGGTCTAACGTAGGTGGCACCATGTGCTCTTTTTAAAGGATAGGCCCCTCTCTCTTATTAAAGGCCCTAGGACCCATGTGTACAAGGATGGTTTGCCAGTCACTGGGACGACGACCCAACTTGGGATGGGGGAGGTTGTAGCAGGTGGAGTATAAGAAGACAATTAGAGGCATACTTAGTTGCAGCTACAGTATGCTTAACAGTGCAAATATCATTGTATAGCTATATGGACACTCAATTATCATGGTACGTTTACAAACATTATTATGATAAGTATAATCAAAACCTGCATCTCATTATGGTAAGTGGTGAAAAGTATAGCTAGTAATAATTGTAATGGCTTAGCAGGTAAGAAGTATCTGGTTAAAAGAAGGAATATAATATCTATTGTTTACAGGAAACTCATTCGACACCTTTAGATGAAGTTGTATGGAAAAAGAACTATGGGGAATATTTCTCTCACATGGGAAAAGAAATTCAAAAGGGGTGATATTAATCATTTTGATCAGAATGTGCAAACTGTTCAAACAGATCCTCAAGGAAGGTGGATCCTTCTAAATATGCTATTGGACCATAAACATACTTGGCTCATTAATCTATATGTTCCAAATAATGATCCAGGCTTCTTTGAAAATATATAACAATTTATCAAGTTAACAAGCAATACGACTCAGTTATTATGGTGTGAGATTAAAATACGAGTTTAAGTACCTTGATGGACCATTAAAGGTAATCACACTACAAATGATTACCCTCAGTGCACTTAAGGAAATCACAAATATTATGGATATATTGTAACTACTCAATATATGGAGGCTTAAATATCCTGACCTAGTGAGATATACATGAAAGAGGCTCAATCAAGTTGGTCGTCTTGACTGTCATTTTCACTGGCACCAAAAGTTTTTAAAACGTGTTGATGGGGAGAGAATGCGGTCAGACCATCAAATAATTGGTGTACAGATTAATCATACAGAATATCCCTGAGAGTGAGGATATTGGAAATGTAATCAGAGCCTACTTGATGACAACTTGTTTCTAACCAAGAATTTATAACAGACTTTATTCTACATAACATAGGTACAGAAGATCACCTTTAAATGTGCCTTTAGAATAAGTTACAGGAAAAAGAAATGGAGGAACTTATTCAAAAAAGATCAAGTGTAATATATTATACAATATGGGAGTATATGGGAATATGGGGGAAAATGCACCAACTCATTTTTTCATCGTCAACATAGAAATTATACCAAAATTATTTATAGAAACGTGTTACAAATGATTTTCTGAAAGAGGCGGCAAAGTACTTTAAGCATGTTTTCATTTCAGGTTCCTCAATCTCCACCAACTGAAGTTAATTGTAAGGATTTTTTTTCTATTAATAGTCTAGAAATTAATAGCTGTACAGAAAGACTCACGTGAAGGAACTTCAAGATGCAATTAAAGCCTTCAAGTCAAGGAAAACTTCAGGGTTTGTCCGTTAACATGTTTCAACCGCTCCTATAAAAACTGGTAGACTCAGATACTCAGCAAGAAAGTCTGATTTCACAATTACTGAAACAGGAGCCATGTGGCAAATATCCAGTCTACCTAAAAGAACTGGAGACCCCTTACACTTCAGTGTTGCGATGCCAAAATTCTAGCAAAATGTTTAGTGCTTAGAATTCAAAAGGTATTGTCGAATATTATTTATCCTAATCAGACAGGTTTTTACATGGGCGATACATTGGAGATAAAGTACTGGAAACAATTGAACACTTAAATATATGGGATACCAGGCCTGGTATTCATTGCAGATTTTGAAAAGGACTAGAATGCATTAATTATTTAATTTTGGATTATCTCCTATACAATGACTTAAAGTTATGTATAGTAACCCCAGGTGTAAAATAGTAAATATGGCTACTTCTCAGAAAGTATTAAACTGTCAAGAGAAGTAAAACAAAGTGTACACATTACGTATTGGATCACTAAAAAAATAATTTTACATTACTGTGTAGTTTACCATTAAAATGGTCTGACGGTGAAGTGGACATAGTCTGTAATCATATTGCGAAATAAATAAATTCAATACATTTTCATAGAAAGTTAGCAAAAATAAACAAGATCTTGCTTCCATGGAAAGGTAAATACTTATCTACAGTACTTTCAGAAAGTATTCAGTCCCCTAGACTTCTCCCACATTTTGTATCGTTACAGCCCTATCCTAAAATGGATTAAATTACATTTTTCCTCAAATCTACACACTACACCATTTAAGAATGATGGAGGCCACTGTGTTCTTGGGGACCTTCAATGCTGCAGAAATTGTTTGGTACCTTTCTCCAGATCTGTAGGCCTCGACACAATCCTGCCTCAGAACTCTAAGGACAATTCCCTTGACTTCAACTTTATTTACTTTTTTGATTTAACCTTTATTTAACTAGGCAGGTCAGTTAAGAACTAATTCTTATTTACAATGATGGCCTATCCTGGCAAAACCCTAACAACGCTGGGCCAGTTGTGCGCCGCCCTATGGTACTCCCAATCACGGCCGGTTGTGATACAGCCTAGAATCGAATCAGGGTCTGCAGTGGTGCCTCTAGCACTGAGATGCAGTGCCTTAGACCGGTGTGCCTCTCTGGAGCCTCATGGCTTGGTTTTTGCTCTGACATGCACTGCCATCTGTGAGACCTTATATACGGTAGATAGGTGTGCACCTTTACAAATCATGTTCAATAAATTGAATTTACCACAGGTGCACTCCAATCAAGTTGTAGAAACATCAAGGATGATCAACGGAAACAGGATGCACCCAAGCTCATTTTCGAGTCTCATAGCAAAGGGTCTGAAAACTTATGTAAATTATATATTTTTTTATACATACACATTTGCAAAATATTCTACAAACCTGTTTTTGATTGGTCATTATGGGGTATTGTATGTAGATAGAGGGAAAACACAATTTAATCAATTTTAGAATAAGGCTGTAATGTAACAAAATGTGAAAAAGTCAAGGGATCTGAATAACTTTCCGAATGCACTGTATTTGTGAGCTACTTTTTTTTTTTAATCACTGATGAATTGTTTAATAATTTCCCAGTGATATATATATATATATATATATATGTATATATACATACATACATACAGTGGGGAGAACAAGTATTTGATACACTGCCGATTTTGCAGGTTTTCCTACTTACAAAGCATGTAGAGGTCTGTAATTTTTATCGTAGGTACACTTCAACTGTGAGAGATGGAATCTATAACAAAAAAACAGAAAATCACACTATGATTTTAATTTTAATTAATTTGCATTTTATTGCATGACATAAGTATTTGATCACCTACCAACCAGTAAGAATTCCGTCTCTCACAGACCTGTTAGTTTTTCTTTAAGAAGCCCTCCTGTTCTCCACTAATTACCTGTATTAACAGCACCTGTTTGAACTCGTTACCTGTATAAAAGACACCTGTTCACACACTCAATCAAACAGACTCCAACCTCTCCACAATGGCCAAGACCAGAGAGCTGTGTAAGGACATCAGGGATAGAATTGTAGACCTGCACAAGCCTGGGACGGGCTACAGGACAATAGGCAAGCAGCTTGGTGAGAAGGCAACAACTGTTGGCGCAATTATTAGAAAATGGAAGAAGTTCAAGATGACGGTCAATCACCCTCGGCCTGGGGCTCCATGCAAGATCTCACCTCGTGGGGCATCAATGATCATGAGGAAGGTGAGGGATCCGCCCAGAACTACACGGCAGGACCTGGTCAATGACCTGAAGAGAGCTGGGACCACAGTCTCAAAGAAAACCATTAGTAACACACTACCCAGTCATGGATTAAAATCCTCATGTGGTCTGATGAGACAAAAATAGAGCTTTTTGGTCTAAACTCCACTCGCCGTGTTTGGAGTAAGAAGAAGGATGAGTACAACCAAGAAAACCATCCCAACCGTGAAGCATGGAGGTGGAAACATCATTCTTCGGGGATGCTTTTCTGCAAAGGGGACAGGACGACTGCACCGTATTGAGGGGAGGATGGATAGGGCCATGTATCGCGAGATCTTCCCTCAGTAAGAGCATTGAAGATGGGTCGTGGCTGGGTCTTCCAGCATGACAACAACCCGAAACACACAGCCAGGGCAACTAAGGAGTGGCTCCGTAAGAAGCATCTCAAGGTCCTGGAGTGGCCTAGCCAGTCTCCAGACCTGAACCCAATAGAAAATCTTTGGAGGGAGCTGAAAGTCCGTATTGCCCAGCGACAGCCCCGAAACCCGAAGGATCTGGAGGTCTGTATGGAGGAGTGGGCCAAAATTCCTGCTGCAGTGTGTGCAAACCTGGTTAAGAATTACAGGAAACGTATGATCTCTGTAATTGCAAACAAAGGTTTCTGTACCAATTATTAAGTTCTGCTTTTCTGATGTATCAAATACTTATGTCATGCAATAAAATGCAAATGAATTACTTAAAAATCATACAATGTGATTTCTGTATTTTTGTTTTAGATTCCGTCTCTCACAGTAGAAGTGTACTTATGATAAAAATTACAGACCTCTACATACATTATAAGTAGGAAAACCTGCAAAATCGGCAGCGTATCAAATACTTGTTCTCCCCACTGTATATATATTTTTAAATCCCAGCCCCCGTCCCCGCAGGAGGCCTTTAAGAAGGCCGTCATTGTAAATAAGAATGTGATGTTGACTGACTTGCCTAGTTAAATAAAAATAAATACTAATTTACTGATGGCCCTGCCTACACTGCAATACTTTAATTAAATATATTATATGAGCAAAAGATATTCCACTTTATTTGGCAAGCCAGACAAATTAAACCGCCCTATTTATAAAATTAATATATATTTGCAAGACTAAAATTATTTAATATTAAAGCATTGAACCTCTCACTACATGCTTAAAAAAACATACTTATATCCAAACTGGTTCTCCAGCAGACTAGTAAGAATGGCTCACCCTATTAAAAAATTGCATGTTTTTATTTATTCAGATAACCTGTCACTTTCGGTCATTTGAAACTGAAATAATCTCAAAACTATCACTTTTTAAAACAACCCATAGAAATCTGGTTGCAATTTCAGTTGAACCCAGAACAACAAAAATAAACAGAACAAATATTTCAAATAATATTATGGTTAAACTCAAATACAAATAGATAAAACATTATTTGATATTGTAAAAAAATAAATCTTAATTAATGATAGAAGGGTTCAGCCATTTTGTGAAACATCCCACCACAGCTGAAAAACATTTGTCAAGTAGAAGTCAAGATGGGATGGTTTTTTAGAGATAGATGAGAGGGGTTAAGGGTAGCTGAAGGGTGGGATAAAAAAAGGGGGGGGGGGATAAATAACTAATGTATAATGTACCGTGTCCGTAAAATGTATATAGTATGTAAAAACTGGAAGTAGAAGCCTAAGTATTGCTGTCCTTTAGTTTAGGTAGGTTTAGGGGGGGGGGGGGGGGGGGGGGGGGAATTAGGTAATTATGCAAACAATTACTTTGATAGAATCCACAATATTTAAGATTAAAAAAATATTGAATAAAAGACCAGTCCTAAAGCACAACCTCTGATTCTAATGACCATTTCACAATGGAGCAAGTCACAGGTACTTCCTGTTTGAGCTTCTGCTTGTAAACAGGAAGCAAGAGTAAGGAGCCATGATCTGATTTAGCGAATGGCAGACGAGGGAGTGTCTTGTATCTTGTTTGTGGGTAGAGTAACCGCGGTCTAGGACTTTATTGCCCCTAGTTGTGAAGGAGACGTGCTGATGACAGTTGAGAATCATGTGTCTTAATGAAGCGGAATTAAAATTGCCAGCAACAAGAAAGGCAGCCTCTGGACGCAAGTTTTCCTGATTGTTTATAGCCTCAAACAGTTCATCAAGTGGCAGCATGTTATATTTCATGATAACATCTAAAATATTTTGTGAAAATAAAGTAAACGGCAAAAGAATCACAAAATAGCAAAGTTGGGTCGGAGTTCGCAAAACGGCGGCAATCCAGCATGTTGCCATCTTTTCATTACTACCGAGTTCAGGGAAAGTGTACTTGCTATGACTGATATGTGGTTGTCTCATCTAGCTATCTTAAGGTGAATGCACTAATTCAAGTCGCTCTAGATAAGAGCATCTGCTAAATGACTAAAATGTAAATGTAAATCTGGTCTTATTGGTCAACGAGTAAATATGCCATTCATGGACATGGACGTTTATCTTACCGTGGATCTTCAAAGCGCACAAAGGCAAAGGGAATAGTGCCTCTGTTGTTCTTCAACTCAATGTCTCTGATTTTGCCATATTTGAAGAATATATCCTCAATGTCCCTCTCTTGCACATCAGCTGGAAGGTTACCCACGTAGATCCTGCCATCTGCCATGATGTTAACAGAACTGATCCTGATGGAAAAAGAGAGAAGGCATTATCAATACTGAACACTCCCTGAACTCAAATGTATGTTTTGACCCCTAATTTCTGCCATTCATAAATGTCCAAAAATAGATTACCATTGCAAACAACCCCCTACAAGTACATGTTATCAAGACTGCAACATATACACAAGTCAAAGACAGAGCTAGCTATTAATCAAACACCAACCCACACCCAATGGTTCAACCACCAGGGCCCGGTTTCCCAAAAGCATCTTAAGGCTAAGTTTATCGTTAGAACCTTCGTAGGAGCATCGTTAAATATCGAAGTTAACACAAAACCATCGGTATTAACGTTGCACTTAAACGCTCGTAATCTAACGCCTGCCTCAGACCACTCGTAGTAACGCTAACTACACGTTAAGTGTGTTAGGTGCTTCCGCGTAAACATCAAATCACATGGTTGACCCGTCTCTCTGTGACCGCTGATAACTTCAGAACAAAAGTTGACTACAATTACTTAGTTGCCGATGTCTTTGCAATTGATACAAACAAGCGAAGTATAAAAATATATCGGTTTTCATTTGAAGCATGACTGCTTTAAAATAAACAGTAGGCTATAGGTTTTTTCAATCATTTTGAAACGCACTTCATGTTAAATCAATTGAGTTCTATTTTGCTGCATGTAGGCTGTTGTCTAATTTGTCACAATATATTTAATTATGTGTAGCCTAAATTACCAAAATCGGTTGGTAATTTTTATCGAGTAAACATTAGAATAAGCCGCCTTAATATTTGCAGCCATATGGGGTAATATCTATAGAAGCGGATCCGTGGTCAGTATTGTAAAATAATTCTGTTTAGGAATGATTTGAATGGAGAAAGCTGATCTGAGAGCAGCGCTCACTTTCTTTCGATCCTATCAGTATCAACAAATGCTCCAACGACGCACTTAGCGACCATTCTCTCATTTTTTGTACCTGTATATAACTAGGCAAGTCAGCGTGGTGCTTGGGAAACGGTTGTTACATTTTCGGTTGTTGTAGGAATGATGAAACGTTACGCCTAAATTCCATCGTTATCAGAAAACCGGGCCCTGCTGAGACGAAATCCAAGCCGGACAATAGTGTCTGATTGCGGCCCGCAATTCGGGGAGTTCCTGGATGTGGGCATACATTCATCTGCAGGAACGCCCCCCACTCTAACATCCCATTGGTTCCGCCTTGAACAGGCCCCCCACTCCCTTGAGCACGCCATCTTCAAGTTTGCGTGTGACACTTGATATTCTGGTTGTCTATTGGTGACCTAGCTAGCTAGCGGTGTCGCCCCAGCCTCCCGCCTCCAGTGGAAGTGCGGGAAAGCATTGCCCAACAGGCGGAGGTGAAGGACACTGCCTACCGGTGTCCTAGACCAATAATGGACTAAAGAAGCCAAACGTGGTCTGTTTTCAGAGGATAATGGGCCTGTCAGCCAAATACTCCAGCTAAACGTGGATACATTTTCAATTGCAGTACGGTTCTACAAACAAATATCTGCTTTCATATCACATCAAAAATGTAACAAAAGCTAAAGATACACTTACTGTAAACTGTTTTAACCAGTTTTAACACAGTTGCACCAGACAGTATTTTTCAGTCACAACACGTTTGTGGCGTCTGTCTTCCGTTTACACACCGGTGTTCCGAGACACAGAACTAGCACCAGTACCCGTCTTCCATAAATAAGCGATGTAACATGGAAATATGGCTGTGTGGGAACCCTAACCATATGAGAAACAAAACATTTGTAAAAAAAAAAAAAAAAAAATGATTTCTTGCTAATATGTTAGATAGGTTCCTTATGTTTCCAAACCGTACAGCAAGAGATATTTGGTAACGTTTACAGCAAGTGTGGCGCTCTTAACAAAACTCCCCAGCCAGAAGATACGATCACCAATATATAGGCGCTTAAAGGTAGTGTGCGTGTATGTGAATGGGCTACCGCCGCCTAGTGTACTGGAGCGCCCCCGTCTGAGTCCTATTTAGAAAATGGACCAATAGAAGTATAGAGAGGGGTTCCTGTATATACAGGAACGCCCCGAATTGCGGGACGAAATTACACCCTTCTTGACCTAGGTAGCTTCCTACGCTAAAGCTAGCCTAGCTATTCATGTGATGTTTCCTTTCAAAAATGATAACATAGCTGGTGGGCGGGATACAGTGGTTAGCTAACTAGTTTACTAGTTTCTATATTTCAAACATAATACGTTTCATATCGCCTCGTGGTAGCTACCTGCATGGATTCCCAATCTATACTCACATGTAAAACCCAGATTAGCCCATTCATTCATTACCTAGCCAGCAAATTGTCGACAACAAATGGCTAGTAGCTAATGTAACGTTAGCTTCAGTTAGAAGTTAGCATCTAGCTAGCTAACAAGTTAGCCTAGCTGACTCGTGTGCCATGTTTTGGGTTTGCAGAAGAGTACATGATAGCTCACCTACCTTCCTGTGTCGCTGATCAGACCTGCAACCCCTTTGGTTGCTGTGATTCTTTTCTAAAGCTCGTATAATGTTATTTCTCGCTTATCTCCAGAGATCGGTACCCTCAAACCTTTGTCGGAGGATCTCTGCGCTTCTTTTAGCTAGTTAGGCTAGCTAGTTCCATCCACTGACTTCCGGTTCCGTCAAAAACCACCTACCATATCCACCAGGTGGCGCCCCTGCACACAAAATGCACTGTTTTCTTCTTCGTGTGTGGTTTTCCGGCAGACGAGACGCTTTGTTGACTATTGGTGCCTTTCACAGCTCGGAAAATGCATTGCACATTTGTTCACAAAAAAGGGAAATGGGGGAAAAGGAAATGACCACAGCAATAAACGCCAAGAAGCCAACCTTACCAATGCACAAACTGTACGGGTCACTCTGTACTGGCCTTTTACTCACAGGGATCCTCTCAGGGTCCCTCACCCTTTTCCCACCATCCTTTACTTTCCTCACTGCCTCAGCATGACACTTTCTGCACTGTTCTCACCCTGGAAACTTCAACCTGTCTCACTCGCACAGGACATTTCTGATCCCCAGCAACATGACCACCCGAAAAATGTAAACACTGCGCTTTGAACACCAAAACCACACTCCTTTGAACTATGCTCTCCTGCACAATTCACACCTCAGAATCTCCCTCCTTTATACTGCTGCAACATGACCATAAACTTGGCACCTGAAACACCATAGTGGGTTCGTAAAACAAAAGCTCTCACAGGATAACTTATATACTCTAGCATGATTTTATCTGGCAAACACTTTACATCAAAACTCAGAAGGACAGACAGGGTCTTCTCAGTCTCGCGCTCCCCATTGGGTCTGCGTCTCACCAAACGGAGTGCATCACAGACACCAGGGATCCTCAACTTCAGTCGATCCACCTCAACACTCAACGCCACCCCTGTTATCACTCCTTTCAACTTCGCTCTGCTCCGGAGAGAATAGCAGGCCACGGCTCTCGTTCCGTGTCGGGAAACGTGAGTCCACTTCTGGATGCTTTGACCAAATTGACAGAACCCAACTCCTTCTTTACCCAGCCTGATTCAACAAACGGATCAGCTAAAAGGCATGGATCCACTTTCTCCATGAATCATACTCCTACGGGGCAGAGTCATCTCAGGCAATTTTCTGGTCATTGGTGTGAGGCTCGGAAGCCTTCACCTCACCTGTCGGCGCATGTTTTTCCTCTTCACTTCTGTTAGGTTCAATTTGAGAGAGTTCACTATCCGTCGACTGCTCAGGGTTTTCAGGAGCGGAACATGGCATTATCTCTCCTGTACTTGACTCAAAGAAGAAAGTACTCTGCTTGTGTTTCGCAGATGTCGGTTTGGGTTTGAACCTCGCACCCTTCTTTTTGCCTCACATCACTTAGTCTTTTGCCATCTTGCCTTCTTCCAGTCGTCAGTCTCAAAGGTTACAACCGTTTCCAAAACACTGCCTCCATCATCTACCGGCTGCATGTCATGTTTTGTATTTCAAATAGTACCAAACTAAAACCTGAGATGTTTTGGTTTGGTTGTTTTTAAGTTTTTGTTTCTTGAGGCCTGTCATGCAAATAGCGTCCGCCTGAAAATGGTTGTCCCCCCCAGGCCCCTTGAAAAGTCTCTGAGACCCCCCGAGGCTCCCTAGTTGAGAAACACTGTTGTAGTGTAAGTATGCAATACATTTTCTTTGGTATACCTTCCCAATCTGCCTTTTAGTTAAATTGGAGCATCTTACGCCATGACTGTAATTGCTGCTAAGTCATATGGCTAAAAATATAAATACCCAAGCGTTCTCTGCTCTCATTGCTTATGACAGAAATTAGAATGACCAAGAATTCTGCCTCAAGGCACATCTGTAATGTAAAATGACTTGTATTTTACTAACAGGACATCAGCGGTGAAAGGTGTCCTCACAGACTTAGTGAGAGAAAAGGCTAAGCTTCATGGGTTGGCACAGGAAACAACAACAAACACTAAACACCTATACTTCTCAGAAGTCTACACCTGATTGAACTGCTTTTAACACCACTTACCTCAGCTGACATGGCAGACATCAGTTCTGACTCATTAGAATTACATCAGTCAAATGCACAGAGGTCATTGACCCCTGGAAATATCCATAGAGGCAGAAATTAAAGAGGAGAACATAAATTACTGGAGAATATAGAAGTTACTGTACATCCACTGGTTACTGTTTGTACTAGAGAACATACGGGTGAATAACTTTGGGTACAGTCTGACTAAGATGTGTAGTCTGAAAGACATGATTCAACTACTGACAAAATAAACATGTGTTGATATCATTTTGGGGAGGATGAGGCAGGGTATAGTCTTTTTATTTGTATTGCTGTTAAAATTCCCTCTGCACTCACAAAGGTGTATGTCTGACGTATCACAAGATGCCTGCAATTGTTCATCATTGTTAGTATCATCTGGGCCTGGGTTTTCCCAATGAGGTTGGGTTTAGGCATTAGGTTTCTCTTTCCTTTCTGGTGTTTGACATATCTGTGTTGAAAAATAGGGAATTATCTAGAATGATAGGGAATGATCTAGAACCTGGTTCAATGATAGGGAATGATCTAGAACAGGGTTCGGCAAAAGGCGGACTGCGGGCCAAACCGGGCCACAATACGTTTTGGGCCCCCCAAAGTTTTTGATCAAAATTAGACTACAATCATCAGGAACTATGCAGAAATCTGTTCACCAAATACTCCCACGAATAGAAAACTAGATGTGATCGTGTTTCAATGTAAAAGTATGTCAAAGTATGAAATTATTATTATTTTTTTTAAATACAATCTAATTCTTGTCTTAGTTGTGGTCAATTTGTAGTGTACAACTTATTATAATTATGTTCTGGCATCTGGATCATCCCCTCCGACAAAAATCGGCCGGCGGCTGAATCTATATAGTTGCCTACCCCGATTTAGAATAATGAATTATATGGAATGGTCTAGAGCAGGGGTGTCAAACTCATTTTACCCGAAGGCCGCATTCGGTATTCAGCGACGTCTGGAGGGCAGCACTGACATCTAAAAAAAAATATTTCCTTGCCTCAAAATTATGAATTGTCGATGCTCCCCGGCTGTCTAGTGATTATTAGAGAGCTGGACAGACAGTCAAGAAACTGTAGTTTCATTTTTAGTCACCGGCGGGCCGGATTGGAACCCCTTGCGGTCCGAATGTTTGACACCCCTGAGCTAGAGTGATCTTTGTAAATTTCAGTGTGATATGCATCAATTAAATCAAAATTGGGCATACTTTGATTGGGGGCAAGTCGTCATTGGGCAATATCAAATAAACAATTTATTGCACTCAACTTTCTGCAAACAGCAGCAGACTACATCATTATTTTATAATAGAAACCGAAAGCTGCGAGACAGAGAGGGAAAAACGAATCTCAATTTGAGGGGCGGGGCAGATCAGATGTTATATACAGACTGCTCAGATGTACACTGACAGAGCTATCATCATCTTTCATCGGATAAGTTTCAATTGTCAGCAAACGGATTTACCAACAGTATTTCTAAAACAAACTTGCAAGACTTCACAACAACAACTTCTCAACAATATCTAGTGAACATGTAAGTAATTTTCCATTATTAAGCTACAACAGGCCTATCTTACAGAAATATACTGGAGAAAAAAAGCTTAACAGCATATCAAGCAAATTATTTTAAAATTGGTTAGTTATTACAATGGGCTGAATAAATGGTCATGTTAAAGCCTGTAGGTAAATACAAAAGTTATAATGCATTGTACAGTATAACTTGTCATGAGCGTGTATGACTCCCTTATGTCTTTCAATCACCTCATAATGATTCTCATTATATACCAGCCATTTGAGTCAGCTGAAATGTTGGATAGAGACAAAACATTTCAACAAGTTATAAAGCATTACACCTGTAGACTTTAAGTAAAGTGTTACTAAACTGATTCATTCAAAACATTCAATTGAGCTATGCTAATGTAAGACCAAATAAATAATACATTAAATCCTCTTTCAGATATCTATCATGGAACTCACTATAACACTTTTGAACGGGAACTCACTTCCCCTGACAGTTCAGCCACACACCACCGTGGGGTCTCTCAAGAGTTTGATTACACAACACTTTGGAGTGGCCACAACAAAGCAGAGGCTGTTAGGTGTCAATGGGAGCAACATCAGTCTCAGCGATGATTCAAGAACTTTGAGCGACTATGGCCTGCATTCAGGATCTAAAGTGATGGTGCTGATTACGGAGCCCGCTCCTATCCAGGTGTTCCTGAAAAACGAAAAGGGCCAGACACACACATATGATGTGGTGCCTGGTGAGACTGTAACCCAGTTCAAAGCCAAGGTACAAAACAAGGAGGGAGTCCCTGCCAACCAACAGAGGCTAATTCATGAGGGTAGGCAGCTGGAGGATGGCCAGAGGCTGGAGTACTACAACATCACAAACCAAAGCACCATCCATCTGACGCTCCGTCTAAGGGGAGGCTGAAGAAACCCAGGATCGACCTGAAACCACCTGTCACATGAAGCCCTTAACTTATTATGCATTCCATGTCTATAGAGAAAAAGCAATCAATCTTGAACAAAAATGTGAATTGTTCTCATTTGTATTCAATTGTAAATGTTAAATTAAGCATGGCTGATATAAGCGTATATTAATGAGATTGTTATCAAGTAATAAACATGTATAAAACTAAAACTGTCAACCATCATTGTCATGACTCCAACTCAAAAGAAAAGATAAAGCAACATAAGGTACTGGTCAGTTTCTTGTCCGTTGTGCTATTGCTCCCTTATTTGACATGATAGAGACAGAGCAGTAACATTTACAGTTGAGTTGACTCAAACTGACACAAGGCAGTCCACATGAGGAAACTACAGGCCGGCCTTGTCAGCAATATACACAATGTTTCATGGTCTGATGAAAATCCTAAACGTTGCATGTTCAGATGGTTTTAAATTAGTTTGATTCAAGGCCTGAAACAGTTACTATTATTCATTTCCTACAGCACATTTGCTTTGCTTCATCTTAAATCATACAAATATAAATGTGCATCTATGAAGAATAGGTAACATGCATTTACCATTGCTCAAACCAAAATACACCTTGGCACAAAGGAAGCATACTCAAGTGTTTCAATTAATTCAATATTTTAAATATCAGTTAGAATACAATTAAGGCTTATTATTTCAGTTATAAGTTGTTTTGCATGTGAGCAACACATTGAAGGTGTTAGGATTTCGTTAGTGTAGCACCTTGTGTAGCGTTTGACCAAAGTCCTAAACACCACCCCAGTTAACTTGCCTGGTTGTACCAGCTTGCTGCACTGGCATTCACAGACCAGCCCTTGTAACATGATGTAACTCCTGAGGCACACACACACACGGTGCCCTCTTCATTCATCCATTTGCGAGAAATTCTTGGGAGGCTACACTTCCTCACAGATGCAAGCTAAGCATTCCAAAATAATGCCACCAATTTGGTAAACAGCACTCGAAACTGAAAACACAAAAACACAGATTGGCAACAGAGCACCACGGTACATTCCAAATGTATGCATCCTTAAAAGAAAGCCAATGAGAACTGCTCACCTGTACAGGCACATAGTACACATAGGCACATACACACCCTACTCAACGAATTGGATGCAGTCTATCACAGTGCCATCCGTTTTGTCACCAAAGCCCCATATACTACCCACCACTGCGACCTGTACGCTCTCGTTGGCTGGCCCTCGCTTCATACTCGTCGTCAAACCCACTGGTTCCAGGTTATCTACAAGACCATGCTAGGTAAAGTCCCGCCTTATCTCAGCTCACTGGTCACCATAGCAGCACCCACCCGTAGCACACGCTCCAGCAGGTGTATTTCACTGGTCACCCCCAGGGCCAATTCCTCCTTTGGCTGCCTCTCCTTCCAGTTCTCTGCTGCCAAAGACTGGAACGAACTACAAAAATCTCTGAAACTGGAAACACTTATCTCCCTCACCAGCTTTAAGCACCAGCTGTCAGAGCAGTTCACATATCACTGCACCTGTACATAGCCCATCTATAAATAGCCCAAACAATTACCTCATCCCCTACTGTATTTATGTATTTATTTATTTTGCTCCCTTGCACCCCAGTATTTCTACTTTGCACATTCACCTACTGCAAATCTACAATTCCAGTGTTTTTAATTGCTATATTGTATTTACTTTGCCCCCGTGGCCTTTTTATTGCCTTTACCTCCCTTATCTCACCTCATTTGCACACATTGTATATAGACTTGTTTTTGTACTGTATTTTTGACTGTATGTTTGTTTTACTCCATGTGTAACTCTGTGTTGTTGTATGTGTCGAACTGCTTTGCTTTATCTTGGCCAGGTCGCAGTTGTAAATGAGAACTTGTTCTCAACTTGCCTACCTGGTTAAACAAAGGTAAAATAAAAAAATAGTTGATGTTGATGAAATGGAAGGGGATCCACACTTTCCAGTTCATCTTCAAAGCAGGCCAATAAATACTATTCACTTTTCTCTGGAGTCTGCCCACCTCTTACCCTAAAACAGCGTTAGAATGTATTAAAATGAATGTACAGGCATGACAATAGTTGTCTGTGCCCAATAATGTTTGTACCATGTTTTGTGCTGCTACCATGTTGTCCTGCTGCCATGTTGTGTTGATACCATGCTGTGTTTTCATGTGTTGCTGCCATGCTATGTTGTTGTCTAAGGTCTCTCTTTATGTAGTGTTGTGGTGTCTCTCTTGTCGTGATGTGTGTTTTGTCCTATGTTTTCACTTAATTTAAAAAATTTAATCCCAGCCCAAGTCTCCGCAGGAGGACTTTTGCCTTTTGGTAGGCCGTCATTGTAAATCATCAATCAAATGAATTTATAAAGCCCTTGTTACATCAGCAGATGTCACAAAGTGCTATACAGAAACCCAGCCTAAAATCCCAAACAGCAAGCAATGCAGATGTATAAGCACGGTGGCTAGGAATAACTCCCTAGAAAGGAAGGAACCTAGGAAGATACCTAGAGAGGAACCAGGCTCTGAGGGGCAGCCAGTCCTCTTCTGGCTGTGCCGGGTTGAGATTCTAACAGTACATGGCTAGGCGCACGGGATGGAAGAGCACCAGTAAGCCAGTGACTCAGCCCCCGTAATAGGTTTAGAGGCAGAGAATCCCGGTGGAGAGAGGGGAACCGGCCAGGCAGAGACAGCAAGGGCGCTTCGTTGTTCCAGTGCCTTTCCGTTCACCTTCACACCCCTGGGCCAGACTACACTCAATCACTGGACCTACTGAAAAGATGAGTCTTCAATAAAGACTTAAAGGTCGAGACCGAGTCTGCATCTCTCACACAGATAGGCAGACAATTCCATAAAAATGGAGCTCTATACGAGAAAGCACTGCCTCCAGCTGTTTGCTTAGAAATTCTAGGGACAATAATGCATCTTGTGACCGTAGCGTGACCAAATCGGAGAAATAGGTAGGAGCAAGCCCATGTAATGCTTTGTAGGTTAGCAGTAGAATTTGTTCCTAAGTGACTTGTCCAGTTAAATAAAGGTTAAATAAATCAACAATAGTCTGGATTATAAAGTAATTCATTAACCACTAACAGAAATGAACTGTCTGATAAGTACTGCATAATTCCACTAGTGCAAATGTAAACTGGCAGACTAATAACCAGTCCCTGCTTAAAGTTTGAACCACACAGAGTAATACCAATTTTGGTGGTTATCGGATCCAAGCAGTGAGAATTAATTCAGGTGTATGGTGCAGGAGAGTCGTTAAGGGGGCAGCTGACTAACCTCTTGGATGTCCATAACACAAAAGAAAACCAGCAGGTATGCAGGGGCGAAGATAAGGCGATCCAAGAGGAAGCGTTTGACCATGCAGTAGGGAACAGTGGTAGGCATCACACCTCCATAAGTTGGTCAAAGTAATGAGCAACCTGAAAAAAAACAAGGGAAATACTATGGCTGTGTTCAATTTACAGTAGATTGCAATAGATTACATTGTAACAAGAAACAACCTTGTTGAATTGATTTGGACATGACTTTAACCACTATTTTTTATTTAACTTTTATTTAACTAGGCAAGTCAGTTAAGAACAAATGCATATTTACAATGACGGCCTACCCCGGCCAAACCATAACCTGAACGATGCTGGGCCAATTGTGCGCCGCACTATGGGACTCCCAGTCATGGTCAGTTGTGATACAGCCTGTAATCGAACCAGGGTCTGTAGTGACGCCTCTAGCACTGAGATGCAGTGCTTTAGACCGCTGCACCACTCGGGAGCCTCCCAATGCCCACTCATAAATGGCAAAGCGGGCAGGTCCTGAAATGTCCATCTCCTTCACTGGGGACCTTTCTTTGGCCTTTTGTTTTACTTCCAATGCTTGAGATAGAAGATTTCCCAAGGCAGAGATAATGCCACTGAAAAACACGCAGACAGTTTATTTGTTGTCATGGTGGTGGTCAGAGTTGAAGAAAGTTTTATTTAAGTGATTTCAAACAATGTAACTATGATAAAAGCAACTGTTGTCAGGAAAGACAAAGGGGTTCTCAGAGCAGAGGCTGATTGGCTGAAAAGACAGAGAGACAGTGGAAAGGTCTTGGCAAAGGACACATTTACCTTGGCATAGTTTGCAAATCAAAGTAGCCCCATACTCTTACAAGTCAACCACAAACAGGGTTGGGGTGTAATTGATTACATGTAAACTGAAAATACAGATACTTTTGAAAAACTAAATGATTACTTTGAAATTCAGAAAGGATGTTAGCAAAGAAAATACTTTATGAAACCTTTATTTTCTCAATGACAATCAATTGAATATTGAAAAAAGGTGCATGTTGGGCCTCCTGAGTGGCGCAGTGGTCTAAAGCACTGCATTGTAGTGTTGCGGCATCACTACAGCCTGGGATCGTACCCAGGCTGTGTCAAAACCGGATGTGACCGTGAGTACCATGGGCGACGCACATTCGGCCCAGCGTTGTCCGGGTTAGGGGAGGGTTTGGCTGAGGGGGCTTTACTTGGCTCATCGCGCTCTAGCGACTCATTGTGGTGGGCCTGGCGCCTGCAGGCTGACCTCAGTCATCAGTTGAACGGTGTTTCTCCCGACACATTGGTGCAGCTGACTTCTGGGTTAAGCAGGCGGGTGTAAAGAAGCACGGCTTGGCGGGTCATGTTTCAGAGGCAAATACTCTACATCAAAACTCAGAAGGACAGACAGGGTTTCCTCAGTCTCGCGCTCCCCTCCGAGTCTGCGTCTCACCAAACGGCGTGCATCACAGACACCGAGGATCCTCAACTTCAGTCTATCCACCTCAACACTACCCCTGTTATCACTCCTTTAAACTGTGCTCTGCTCCGGAGAGAAAAGCAGGCCACAGCTCTCATTCCGAGTCGGGAAACGCGAGTCCACTTCTGGATACTTTGACCGAATTGACAGAACCCAACATCCTCTTCACCCAGCCTGATTTCACAAACGGACCAGCCAGAAGGCATGGATCCACTTTCTCCATTAATCATACTCCTACGGGGCAGAGTCATCTCGGGCAATTTTCTGGTCATTGGTGTGAGGCTCGGAAGCCTTCACCTCACCTGTCGGCGCATGTTTTTCCTCTTCACTTCTGTTAGGTTCAATTTGAGAGAGTTCACTATCCGTCGACTGCTCAGGGTTTTCAGGAGCGGAACATGGCATTATCTCTCCTGTACTTGACTCAAAGAAGAAAGTACTCTGCTTGTGTTTCGCAGATGTCGGTTTGGGTTTGAACCTCGCACCCTTCTTTTTGCCTCACATCACCTAGTCTTTTGCCATCTTGCCTTCTTCCAGTCGTCAGTCTCAAAGGTTACAACCGTTTCCAAAACACTGCCTCCATCATCTACCGGCTGCATGTCATGTTTTGTATTTCAAATAGTACCAAACTAAAACCTGAGATGTTTTGGTTTGGTTGTTTTTAAGTTTTTGTTTCTTGAGGCCTGTCATGCAAATAGCGTCCGCCTGAAAATGGTTGTCCCCCCCAGGCCCCTTGAAAAGTCTCTGAGACCCCCCGAGGCTCCCTAGTTGAGAATCACTGTTGTAGTGTAAGTATGCAATATATTTTCTTTGGTATACCTTCCCAAGCTGCCTTTTAGTTAAATTGGAGCATCTTACGCCATGACTGTAATTGCTGCTAAGTCATATGGCTAAAAATATAAATACCCAAGCGTTCTCTGCTCTCATTGCTTATGACAGAAATTAGAATGACCAAGAATTCTGCCTCAAGGCACATCTGTAATGTAAAATGACTTGTATTTTACTAACAGGACATCAGCGGTGAAAGGTGTCCTCACAGACTTAGTGAGAGAAAAGGCTAAGCTTCATGGGTTGGCACAGGAAACAACAACAAACACTAAACACCTATACTTCTCAGAAGTCTACACCTGATTGAACTGCTTTTAACACCACTTACCTCAGCTGACATGGCAGACATCAGTTCTGACTCATTAGAATTACATCAGTCAAATGCACAGAGGTCATTGACCCCTGGAAATATCCATAGAGGCAGAAATTAAAGAGGAGAACATAAATTACTGGAGAATATAGAAGTTACTGTACATCCACTGGTTACTGTTTGTACTAGAGAACATACGGGTGAATAACTTTGGGTACAGTCTGACTAAGATGTGTAGTCTGAAAGACATGATTCAACTACTGACAAAATAAACATGTGTTGATATCATTTTGGGGAGGATGAGGCAGGGTATAGTCTTTTTATTTGTATTGCTGTTAAAATTCCCTCTGCACTCACAAAGGTGTATGTCTGACGTATCACAAGATGCCTGCAATTGTTCGTCATTGTTAGTATCATCTGGGCCTGGGTTTTCCCAATGAGGTTGGGTTTAGGCATTAGGTTTCTCTTTCCTTTCTGGTGTTTGACATATCTGTGTTGAAAAATAGGGAATTATCTAGAATGATAGGGAATGATCTAGAACCTGGTTCAATGATAGGGAATGATCTAGAACAGGGTTCGGCAAAAGGCGGACTGCGGGCCAAACCGGGCCACAATACGTTTTGGGCCCCCCAAAGTTTTTGATCAAAATTAGACTACAATCATCAGGAACTATGCAGAAATCTGTTCACCAAATACTCCCACGAATAGAAAACTAGATGTGATCGTGTTTCAATGTAAAAGTATGTCAAAGTATGAAATTATTATTATTTTTTTTAAATACAATCTAATTCTTGTCTTAGTTGTGGTCAATTTGTAGTGTACAACTTATTATAATTATGTTCTGGCATCTGGATCATCCCCTCCGACAAAAATCGGCCGGCGGCTGAATCTATATAGTTGCCTACCCCGATTTAGAATAATGAATTATATGGAATGGTCTAGAGCAGGGGTGTCAAACTCATTTTACCCGAAGGCCGCATTCGGTATTCAGCGACGTCTGGAGGGCAGCACTGACATCTAAAAAAAAATATTTCCTTGCCTCAAAATTATGAATTGTCGATGCTCCCCGGCTGTCTAGTGATTATTAGAGAGCTGGACAGACAGTCAAGAAACTGTAGTTTCATTTTTAGTCACCGGCGGGCCGGATTGGAACCCCTCGCGGTCCGAATGTTTGACACCCCTGAGCTAGAGTGATCTTTGTAAATTTCAGTGTGATATGCATCAATTAAATCAAAATTGGGCATACTTTGATTGGGGGCAAGTCGTCATTGGGCAATATCAAATAAACAATTTATTGCACTCAACTTTCTGCAAACAGCAGCAGACTACATCATTATTTTATAATAGAAACCGAAAGCTGCGAGACAGAGAGGGAAAAACGAATCTCAATTTGAGGGGCGGGGCAGATCAGATGTTATATACAGACTGCTCAGATGTACACTGACAGAGCTATCATCATCTTTCATCGGATAAATTTCAATTGTCAGCAAACGGATTTACCAACAGTATTTCTAAAACAAACTTGCAAGACTTCACAACAACAACTTCTCAACAATATCTAGTGAACATGTAAGTAATTTTCCATTATTAAGCTACAACAGGCCTATCTTACAGAAATATACTGGAGAAAAAAAGCTTAACAGCATATCAAGCAAATTATTTTAAAATTGGTTAGTTATTACAATGGGCTGAATAAATGGTCATGTTAAAGCCTGTAGGTAAATACAAAAGTTACAATGCATTGTACAGTATAACTTGTCATGAGTGTGTATGACTCCCTTATGTCTTTCAATCACCTCATAATGATTCTCATTATATACCAGCCATTTAAGTCAGCTGAAATGTTGGATAGAGACAAAACATTTCAACAAGTTATAAAGCATTACACCTGTAGACTTTAAGTAAAGTGTTACTAAACTAATTCATTCAAAACATTCAATTGAGCTATGCTAATGTAAGACCAAATAAATAATACATTAAATCCTCTTTCAGATATCTATCATGGAACTCACTATAACACTTTTGAACGGGAACTCACTTCCCCTGACAGTTCAGCCACACACCACCGTGGGGTCTCTCAAGAGTTTGATTACACAACACTTTGGAGTGGCCACAACAAAGCAGAGGCTGTTAGGTGTCAATGGGAGCAACATCAGTCTCAGCGATGATTCAAGAACTTTGAGCGACTATGGCCTGCATTCAGGATCTAAAGTGATGGTGCTGATTACGGAGCCCGCTCCTATCCAGGTGTTCCTGAAAAACGAAAAGGGCCAGACACACACATATGATGTGGTGCCTGGTGAGACTGTAACCCAGTTCAAAGCCAAGGTACAAAACAAGGAGGGAGTCCCTGCCAACCAACAGAGGCTAATTCATGAGGGTAGGCAGCTGGAGGATGGCCAGAGGCTGGAGTACTACAACATCACAAACCAAAGCACCATCCATCTGACGCTCCGTCTAAGGGGAGGCTGAAGAAACCCAGGATCGACCTGAAACCACCTGTCACATGAAGCCCTTAACTTATTATGCATTCCATGTCTATAGAGAAAAAGCAATCAATCTTGAACAAAAATGTGAATTGTTCTCATTTGTATTCAATTGTAAATGTTAAATTAAGCATGGCTGATATAAGCGTATATTAATGAGATTGTTATCAAGTAATAAACATGTATAAAACTAAAACTGTCAACCATCATTGTCATGACTCCAACTCAAAAGAAAAGATAAAGCAACATAAGGTACTGGTCAGTTTCTTGTCCGTTGTGCTATTGCTCCCTTATTTGACATGATAGAGACAGAGCAGTAACATTTACAGTTGAGTTGACTCAAACTGACACAAGGCAGTCCACATGAGGAAACTACAGGCCGGCCTTGTCAGCAATATACACAATGTTTCATGGTCTGATGAAAATCCTAAACGTTGCATGTTCAGATGGTTTTAAATTAGTTTGATTCAAGGCCTGAAACAGTTACTATTATTCATTTCCTACAGCACATTTGCTTTGCTTCATCTTAAATCATACAAATATAAATGTGCATCTATGAAGAATAGGTAACATGCATTTACCATTGCTCAAACCAAAATACACCTTGGCACAAAGGAAGCATACTCAAGTGTTTCAATTAATTCAATATTTTAAATATCAGTTAGAATACAATTAAGGCTTATTATTTCAGTTATAAGTTGTTTTGCATGTGAGCAACACATTGAAGGTGTTAGGATTTCGTTAGTGTAGCACCTTGTGTAGCGTTTGACCAAAGTCCTAAACACCACCCCAGTTAACTTGCCTGGTTGTACCAGCTTGCTGCACTGGCATTCACAGACCAGCCCTTGTAACATGATGTAACTCCTGAGGCACACACACACACGGTGCCCTCTTCATTCATCCATTTGCGAGAAATTCTTGGGAGGCTACACTTCCTCACAGATGCAAGCTAAGCATTCCAAAATAATGCCACCAATTTGGTAAACAGCACTCGAAACTGAAAACACAAAAACACAGATTGGCAACAGAGCACCACGGTACATTCCAAATGTATGCATCCTTAAAAGAAAGCCAATGAGAACTGCTCACCTGTACAGGCACATAGTACACATAGGCACATACACACCCTACTCAACGAATTGGATGCAGTCTATCACAGTGCCATCCGTTTTGTCACCAAAGCCCCATATACTACCCACCACTGCGACCTGTACGCTCTCGTTGGCTGGCCCTCGCTTCATACTCGTCGTCAAACCCACTGGTTCCAGGTTATCTACAAGACCATGCTAGGTAAAGTCCCGCCTTATCTCAGCTCACTGGTCACCATAGCAGCACCCACCCGTAGCACACGCTCCAGCAGGTGTATTTCACTGGTCACCCCCAGGGCCAATTCCTCCTTTGGCTGCCTCTCCTTCCAGTTCTCTGCTGCCAAAGACTGGAACGAACTACAAAAATCTCTGAAACTGGAAACACTTATCTCCCTCACCAGCTTTAAGCACCAGCTGTCAGAGCAGTTCACATATCACTGCACCTGTACATAGCCCATCTATAAATAGCCCAAACAATTACCTCATCCCCTACTGTATTTATGTATTTATTTATTTTGCTCCCTTGCACCCCAGTATTTCTACTTTGCACATTCACCTACTGCAAATCTACAATTCCAGTGTTTTTAATTGCTATATTGTATTTACTTTGCCCCCGTGGCCTTTTTATTGCCTTTACCTCCCTTATCTCACCTCATTTGCACACATTGTATATAGACTTGTTTTTGTACTGTATTTTTGACTGTATGTTTGTTTTACTCCATGTGTAACTCTGTGTTGTTGTATGTGTCGAACTGCTTTGCTTTATCTTGGCCAGGTCGCAGTTGTAAATGAGAACTTGTTCTCAACTTGCCTACCTGGTTAAACAAAGGTAAAATAAAAAAATAGCTGATGTTGATGAAATGGAAGGGGATCCACACTTTCCAGTTCATCTTCAAAGCAGGCCAATAAATACTATTCACTTTTCTCTGGAGTCTGCCCACCTCTTACCCTAAAACAGCGTTAGAATGTATTAAAATGAATGTACAGGCATGACAATAGTTGTCTGTGCCCAATAATGTTTGTACCATGTTTTGTGCTGCTACCATGTTGTCCTGCTGCCATGTTGTGTTGATACCATGCTGTGTTTTCATGTGTTGCTGCCATGCTATGTTGTTGTCTAAGGTCTCTCTTTATGTAGTGTTGTGGTGTCTCTCTTGTCGTGATGTGTGTTTTGTCCTATGTTTTCACTTAATTTAAAAAATTTAATCCCAGCCCAAGTCTCCGCAGGAGGACTTTTGCCTTTTGGTAGGCCGTCATTGTAAATCATCAATCAAATGAATTTATAAAGCCCTTGTTACATCAGCAGATGTCACAAAGTGCTATACAGAAACCCAGCCTAAAATCCCAAACAGCAAGCAATGCAGATGTATAAGCACGGTGGCTAGGAATAACTCCCTAGAAAGGAAGGAACCTAGGAAGATACCTAGAGAGGAACCAGGCTCTGAGGGGCAGCCAGTCCTCTTCTGGCTGTGCCGGGTTGAGATTCTAACAGTACATGGCTAGGCGCACGGGATGGAAGAGCACCAGTAAGCCAGTGACTCAGCCCCCGTAATAGGTTTAGAGGCAGAGAATCCCGGTGGAGAGAGGGGAACCGGCCAGGCAGAGACAGCAAGGGCGCTTCGTTGTTCCAGTGCCTTTCCGTTCACCTTCACACCCCTGGGCCAGACTACACTCAATCACTGGACCTACTGAAAAGATGAGTCTTCAATAAAGACTTAAAGGTCGAGACCGAGTCTGCATCTCTCACACAGATAGGCAGACAATTCCATAAAAATGGAGCTCTATACGAGAAAGCACTGCCTCCAGCTGTTTGCTTAGAAATTCTAGGGACAATAATGCATCTTGTGACCGTAGCGTGACCAAATCGGAGAAATAGGTAGGAGCAAGCCCATGTAATGCTTTGTAGGTTAGCAGTAGAATTTGTTCCTAAGTGACTTGTCCAGTTAAATAAAGGTTAAATAAATCAACAATAGTCTGGATTATAAAGTAATTCATTAACCACTAACAGAAATGAACTGTCTGATAAGTACTGCATAATTCCACTAGTGCAAATGTAAACTGGCAGACTAATAACCAGTCCCTGCTTAAAGTTTGAACCACACAGAGTAATACCAATTTTGGTGGTTATCGGATCCAAGCAGTGAGAATTAATTCAGGTGTATGGTGCAGGAGAGTCGTTAAGGGGGCAGCTGACTAACCTCTTGGATGTCCATAACACAAAAGAAAACCAGCAGGTATGCAGGGGCGAAGATAAGGCGATCCAAGAGGAAGCGTTTGACCATGCAGTAGGGAACAGTGGTAGGCATCACACCTCCATAAGTTGGTCAAAGTAATGAGCAACCTGAAAAAAAACAAGGGAAATACTATGGCTGTGTTCAATTTACAGTAGATTGCAATAGATTACATTGTAACAAGAAACAACCTTGTTGAATTGATTTGGACATGACTTTAACCACTATTTTTTATTTAACTTTTATTTAACTAGGCAAGTCAGTTAAGAACAAATTCATATTTACAATGATTGCCTACCCCGGCCAAACCATAACCCAAACGATGCTGGGCCAATTGTGCGCCGCACTATGGGACTCCCAGTCATGGTCAGTTGTGATACAGCCTGTAATCGAACCAGGGTCTGTAGTGACGCCTCTAGCACTGAGATGCAGTGCTTTAGACCGCTGCACCACTCGGGAGCCTCCCAATGCCCACTCATAAATGGCAAAGCGGGCAGGTCCTGAAATGTCCATCTCCTTCACTGGGGACCTTTCTTTGGCCTTTCGTTTTGCTTCCAATGCTTGAGATAGAAGATTTCCCAAGGCAGAGATAATGCCACTGAAAAACACGCAGACAGTTTATTTGTTGTCATGGTGGTGGTCAGAGTTGAAGAAAGTTTTATTTAAGTGAATTCAAACAATGTAACTATGATAAAAGCAACTGTTGTCAGGAAAGACAAAGGGGTTCTCAGAGCAGAGGCTGATTGGCTGAAAAGACAGAGAGACAGTGGAAAGGTCTTGGCAAAGGACACATTTACCTTGGCATAGTTTGCAAATCAAAGTAGCCCCATACTCTTACAAGTCAACCACAAACAGGGTTGGGGTGTAATTGATTACATGTAAACTGAAAATACAGATACTTTTGAAAAACTAAATGATTACTTTGAAATTCAGAAAGGATGTTAGCAAAAAAAATACTTTATGAAACCTTTATTTTCTCAATGACATTCAATTGAATATTGACAAAAGGTGCATGTTGGGCCTCCTGAGTGGCGCAGTGGTCTAAGGCACTGCATTGCAGTGTTGCGGCATCACTACAGCCTGGGATCGTACCCAGGCTGTGTCAAAACCGGATGTGACCGTGAGTACCATGGGCGACGCACATTCGGCCCAGCGTTGTCCGGGTTAGGGGAGGGTTTGGCTGAGGGGGCTTTACTTGGCTCATCGCGCTCTAGCGACTCATTGTGGTGGGCCTGGCGCCTGCAGGCTGACCTCAGTCATCAGTTGAACGGTGTTTCTGCCGACACATTGGTGCAGCTGACTTCCGGGTTAAGCAGGCGGGTGTAAAGAAGCACGGCTTGGCGGGTCATGTTTCAGAGGCAAATACTCTACATCAAAACTCAGAAGGACAGACAGGGTTTCCTCAGTCTCGCGCTCCCCTCCGAGTCTGCGTCTCACCAAACGGCGTGCATCACAGACACCGAGGATCCTCAACTTCAGTCTATCCACCTCAACACTACCCCTGTTATCACTCCTTTCAACTGTGCTCTGCTCCGGAGAGAAAAGCAGGCCACAGCTCTCATTCCGAGTCGGGAAACGCGAGTCCACTTCTGGATACTTTGACCGAATTGACAGAACCCAACATCCTCTTCACCCAGCCTGATTTCACAAACGGACCAGCCAGAAGGCATGGATCCACTTTCTCCATTAATCATACTCCTACGGGGCAGAGTCATCTCGGGCAATTTTCTGGTCATTGGTGTGAGGCTCGGAAGCCTTCACCTCACCTGTCGGCGCATGTTTTTCCTCTTCACTTCTGTTAGGTTCAATTTGAGAGAGTTCACTATCCGTCGACTGCTCAGGGTTTTCAGGAGCGGAACATGGCATTATCTCTCCTGTACTTGACTCAAAGAAGAAAGTACTCTGCTTGTGTTTCGCAGATGTCGGTTTGGGTTTGAACCTCGCACCCTTCTTTTTGCCTCACATCACTTAGTCTTTTGCCATCTTGCCTTCTTCCAGTCGTCAGTCTCAAAGGTTACAACCGTTTCCAAAACACTGCCTCCATCATCTACCGGCTGCATGTCATGTTTTGTATTTCAAATAGTACCAAACTAAAACCTGAGATGTTTTGGTTTGGTTGTTTTTAAGTTTTTGTTTCTTGAGGCCTGTCATGTAAATAGCGTCCGCCTGAAAATGGTTGTCCCCCCCAGGCCCCTTGAAAAGTCTCTGAGACCCCCCGAGGCTCCCTAGTTGAGAATCACTGTTGTAGTGTAAGTATGCAATACATTTTCTTTGGTATACCTTCCCAATCTGCCTTTTAGTTAAATTGGAGCATCTTACGCCATGACTGTAATTGCTGCTAAGTCATATGGCTAAAAATATAAATACCCAAGCGTTCTCTGCTCTCATTGCTTATGACAGAAATTAGAATGACCAAGAATTCTGCCTCAAGGCACATCTGTAATGTAAAATGACTTGTATTTTACTAACAGGACATCAGCGGTGAAAGGTGTCCTCACAGACTTAGTGAGAGAAAAGGCTAAGCTTCATGGGTTGGCACAGGAAACAACAACAAACACTAAACACCTATACTTCTCAGAAGTCTACACCTGATTGAACTGCTTTTAACACCACTTACCTCAGCTGACATGGCAGACATCAGTTCTGACTCATTAGAATTACGTCAGTCAAATGCACAGAGGTCATTGACCCCTGGAAATATCCATAGAGGCAGAAATTAAAGAGGAGAACATAAATTACTGGAGAATATAGAAGTTACTGTACATCCACTGGTTACTGTTTGTACTAGAGAACATACGGGTGAATAACTTTGGGTACAGTCTGACTAAGATGTGTAGTCTGAAAGACATGATTCAACTACTGACAAAATAAACATGTGTTGATATCATTTTGGGGAGGATGAGGCAGGGTATAGTCTTTTTATTTGTATTGCTGTTAAAATTCCCTCTGCACTCACAAAGGTGTATGTCTGACGTATCACAAGATGCCTGCAATTGTTCATCATTGTTAGTATCATCTGGGCCTGGGTTTTCCCAATGAGGTTGGGTTTAGGCATTAGGTTTCTCTTTCCTTTCTGGTGTTTGACATATCTGTGTTGAAAAATAGGGAATTATCTAGAATGATAGGGAATGATCTAGAACCTGGTTCAATGATAGGGAATGATCTAGAACAGGGTTCGGCAAAAGGCAGACTGCGGGCCAAACCGGGCCACAATACGTTTTGGGCCACCCAAAGTTTTTGATCAAAATTAGACTACAATCATCAGGAACTATGCAGAAATCTGTTCACCAAATACTCCCACTAATAGAAAACTAGATGTGATCGTGTTTCAATGTAAAAGTATGTCAAAGTATGAAATTATTTTACATTTTTAAATACAATCTAATTCTTGTCTTAGTTGTGGTCAATTTGTAGTGTACAATTTATTATAATTATGTTCTGGCATCTGGATCATCCCCTTCGACAAAAATCGTCCGGCGGCTGAATCTATATAGTTGCCTACCCCGATTTAGAATAATGAATTATATGGAATGGTCTAGAGCAGGGGTGTCAAACTCATTTTACCCCGAAGGCCGCATTCGGTCTTCAGCGACGTCTGGAGGGCAGCACTGACATCGAAAAAAAAAAAAATCCTTGCCTCAAAATTATGAATTGTCGATGCTCCCCGGCTGTCTAGTGATTATTAGAGAGCTGGACAGACAGTCAAGAAACTGTAGTTTCATTTTTAGTCACCGGCGGGCCGGATTGGAACCCCTCGCGGTCCGAATGTTTGACACCACTGGGCTAGAGTGATCTTTGTAAATTTCAGTGTGATATGCATCAATTAAATCAAAATTGGGCATTCTTTGATTGGGGGCAAGTCGTCATTGGGCAATATCAAATAAACAATTTATTGCACTCAACTTTCTGCAAACAGCAGCAGACTACATCATTATTTTATAATAGAAACCGA